>NW_020956508.1:96334-148626 GCF_003031625.1 Empidonax traillii
CTCTCTATTTATCAGGATTATCATATTTTGCCTCTTCAAGGATGGAGTTCCCATTTATTTTATTGTTTGAGGGAAAAGGTTGGGGTTTTTTCAAATTATTGTGTCTTTTTAATGTTGATGCACAAGATAATATTGAATGACTAATATATTTCTATGTGTTATAGCAGAACATAGAAATGACTGAGCTGTGTTTGACCGAGGGTCATGGATGTCAGCTCTTGAAAGAAGTACTAAATGAACTTTTTTTTCTAATGTACATCAACTTCTAACAACATAGGCTGCAAGATCTGTTCCATGCTGCTTCATTCAGTTCACCACTCTCTATCTTATTTTTTCCTTCCTGAAATGAAAGCAGTGAAGTGGTCAGATAGTGAATATGTTCCAGTGGTGGTGGTTAGTTATATTTTATTTCTATCTTATTTGCTTGCCAAAGAAATGACCCATATCTTCACAAGACTAGTTGGGCAGTCTAGTATTTTTAATAACATCTCAAACTTTTAGTAGTAATTTTATTTATTGGCATGGGTTATATGACTAATTGCTCTTCTAATAGCTTCTAAAAAAACTATTAGTGGATACCAAAAAACGGAGGGTTTTTTTCTCTATCATATACACAGCATTGCTGAGATCTCTCTTTTTTTTCTAGACAAACTTGAAGCACTAGAACTTGGTTATAAATGGGTTCTGAAAGCATTGATTGATACTAAATAGCCTACTTTACATTTTTAAAGTTCTTTACACATAATTTTTAAGAAGAATTTTAAAATTTGAAAAATCAGAACATAATCTCATATCTTTTCTTATGTTCTGTCTCTAAAACCACTTTTGTTTTGGTAAATTTGATGATGTAACTCCTTAAGGAATACAAATGAAAAAAATCTCCAGTGTGTGTTATTTTGATAGTGATATTTTGATACTGATATATTAGTACTCAGATTTGGTATCTAAATATTTTGACATTTTCATAAGTAAGGCTTCTAGCAATTATATTAATTTATATAAGGCTTATTTTGAAACAACACTTGCAAATGATTGCCAGAAAATAACTGATCTGACTACATGAGAAATAAGCAGATGTTTTTAATAGTGTGAGAAATTGAAAAAAAAATAATAACATACTCCCGAAAACTTTCTTAGTCCTTAGTTTGTTTCTTTCAATTTTTAGCACTTTTGAGGATTTATAAAAGATCGGTGTTCTCAATAAAAAGAAAAATGACAAGCCAACACCCTCTTGCAGGCATTTTTAAGCTTTAGAAAAGAGGATTTCGTTCTCCTTGCAAAAAGCAGCAAAGAATGCAAACTGGTTTTGGAGTGTATTTTTATGAGTCTGATAAAGCATATCTGGATTTTTTCTTATTTCTGAGCACAACATCTTCACAGTTTTTAAGACACAACTACTTCTTAAAATATATATTTTTGAACAAAGCATTCTCAGTTTCAATAAAAGAATTGCATTGCATATTTTTTTTTCAGTCAGTGCTCTTCAGATTTGTAGTGTAACATTTGCAGGGTTTAGTACTTGCTTTGAAAATCATCCATTCAATATTTTTTAAAAAGTCATGATACAATACCTAACACTTGGGCATCTCCTTCAAAATAAAATGTAAAGAGTAATGATATACAATTTAAATGCAAGCATTTGCTGAGTTTCGGATTCTTCATAAATCCGCTGTCTTTGTAGTCATCAAAAGGTAGATCTCTAAGAATTCTCCTTAGTGTGAATACTCTGTACATACAACTCAAAAAAAATGTAAAATTATATACTATCATTTTAAGCACAACAAAAAATAAAGCCAAATGTCACCTGAATTCATAAACAAGAGATGCAGAAACAGAGAGAACAAAGAGGTTTTTCATGAGCATATTGATTCAGATGTGTACTTTGCTTTTTTCTGGTGCCAAATAAGTCTTCCATTTGACCTTGTTTAAAATGCATACCTCATCCTCTCACCTAGGGGGACATGATGCTCTGAAGCCCCATTTGCTTTTGTGTCTTCAGCTGTTGGATCTGACATTCCCTCACTGTCACAGTCTAAAGAGGCAGGATAAAATCAGGAGTGCCTTTCACCTTCTGGCCACTGAGGAAGAGTCTAGTTGCAGTACCATAACATTTTAAGAATACATAGACAAATATATAATTGAACCACTGGCTTCTGTTCCTAATCTCACGGTGACTGTGACCTGTAAAGAATGTTGTATGTTTCATTTTCTGTAAGAAGTCAAAATGATTTCTTCCATGTGAAGATGATGGAGTTGTTCAAGTGGAAGAAGTGATTCACAGACCATAAGGACAAGAAAAATTCTATTTATAGTCTCTAACTACAAAGACTTCTTGGGTCTTTACTACAAATGCCTCAGACACAGTAAAAGATTGGCTACCAAGGTACAGGAGAGACAAAACAGCACAGTAGGCTGAAATTATTTTGTAGGAAATAGATTAGATGACTTCAAGAACTGTCATATATCATAAAATCAGTCCTGTGACAAAACCAGTATTCTGTCAGCTTCCAAATTATCATTCATTGGCCGTAGGATTAAACATGCTTGTGTCTTCTTCATTAGACCCTATATGAGGTAGACTTGATGGCTCCTGCAAAGCCTTTTTATTTTAGCTAGTACTGTTGTTACATTAGTACAGTTGTGCCAATCACATTCCTCTGTTTTCTCTCCATGGGTTTCCTGACTGCTCAGTTGCTCTTACTTGCCTCTATATTGTTTGTTTGTAGTGTTTGCTTACAATATGATCATATCTAAACCCAATGATCAGTTCTAATAACCTACCAGCACTACTGTCAGGTGACTTTTCTTCCTCCACCTCTGCATCCCCTTCCTAGTGCTGACACAAAGGTTTGTACAGCCAGCAGTCAAAATCTGTGCAAACACCTGACATTAAAATATATGACCTGGGTTTTTAAAGGCAGTGAGCTCCTGAATATGCAATTAGAGATAGAGGCACGTTTTGAAATGTTGTTAGGTTCTTATTTTCATCTCTCTGAAATTAATAGTGTTTCACAGTCCAGCCCTTAGTCTCTTAATGTTCAAAATTTAAGCTTTAAATTTGCCTCTTCTGTTCATCATGCCTAGAGCTGAGCAGACAAAATTTATATGTGGATTGTTCTCCAATTCCCATTGTTGTTCTGTAGATAAAATTAATCCTCAGAGAGTTATTTTATTTATAAATTTATTTTATTCATTTTCCCAAGGTTTTCAACCACGCTACATTATAGCTACAGTAGTTTTGTAAAACATTGTTTAAATCAAAGTTCACAGCACATTACATTTACTGTAGCCTGTCAAATGTTGGAGTCCATCGCAATAAATCTCATGTCACATTACACTGAACTGTGTCATCTAGGGACCAAAGTGTAATGTGAATGTCAAATTGTCATCTATGGTTACACTTCCTAAGGGAAGTAGTGGAAGCCCCATTGTTAGAATAATTTAAAATGAGACTGAGCAAAACACCAGAGAATTATACTGTGGGGAACAATCTTACTTTGGCAGGAAGGAAGAAATAATAGGGGGGGCTTATTCTGTCTTCAACTTTTATTAACTTACAAGACATGACATGGTACGTTTTGGTTTTTTTGTATGTCATGCACTGCTTTATAGACCTGTATTATCCAGTAGTTTTTGCTTCTTATGTAGTGTCATGTAAAGACATCACTACCAATTATGCAATTTCTTGTTCTAAACAGATCACCTTTAGCTGTTCTAAAAGGTATTATTATCAAATGCTACAACTGAGTCGTAGATGTTTGTCTTATTTCTCTTATTGCTGTCTTGCTTTCTTAGCTATAGAATCAAGCAAATAAAACTTGAAGACAGAAAATTATTAGGGATTTTCAAACTATTCTGGAAATATTTTCTTCTACAATAATTTCATTGACATTCAAATTAAATGTAGGCATGATAATGTAAAAGTGGGACCAGAAATACTTGGGGTGGAGGACCAAACTGGGGCAAAATCCAGTGCATAGAATTCCTTTAGCTTGATTTATTTGGGCACTCTACTTATCTTACAGAAATGGAGCAGGAAGAATTATTGTGCTACTGTTGAAAATTCCTAATAATGCCATCAGAAAGACTTTTTCTCTTTACTCTTGAGAAATAAAAATTTAGCTGTGCTGAAGCAACTGAGAAATTCTTCTTCAATCTTCTTGTATAGCTGTGGTAGAAAATCCAACATTGCAATGCTGGGAGCTGGAGTAGAACAAAAGAAACAATGAGCCTGCATCATCTCATAAAAATACAACTTCATCCAAAATGTTGAAGAGAATGATTTGAGGATAGCGCACTCTAACACCTGAAACACATGAACTTTATACTGGGGATGCAAACCTTGGCATAGTCCCAAACTAGTATAGTTAAATAATAATGATGTCAGTCTGCATGGTGATGTTGAAGCTGAGAAAGGAAGAGAAAAAAACCAAACCAAAACAAAACAAACAAATACAGACACCAGTCTTTGTGGAAAAACATTTTGGAGACCAGAGAAAACAGAAAAATCAATAATCAAATACCTTCTTTTTTCCAGTCCATGTACTGTCACAACTCAAACAGAAATACTGTGCTATGCAATAGGATTTGTGCTACAAAAAGACAGGTAAGTATTTTGTTGTATTCCAATTCTGAATGAGAGGTCTGAAGATTTCCTCACATTGCTCTTCAGTAGTAGCAAGTGGGCTGTGTAGTTTTTGCCAGTCATTAGTCATGGCCAGCAACAATTTTTGTGTTAACATAGAGTAATTTGACTGTTTTGATAGAGTGCTGACAGAATTTAAGAGTAATGCATAGAGGGATGACTAAATTTTGTTTGAAATTAATTGCAGGCTTGACTTAGAAAATATTGGGGAGTAATGTTTGACATAGATAGGAATAAAGACTTGTGCAGGGGAATTGTATAAATGTTCCATAGGTATATATGGATAGATTACATGTTGAAACTAGAAATAGGTGCTGCTTTTGCAGATAGGATTGATCAGAGCTTTCTCCCTCTTTGTTTCCAGTACAGTGAGTGCATGAAAATCTCATAAAGAAAATTTTCTTTTGTCCTGCTGTGTCAGGAAGATGCTGTGTGAACAGAGATAGTTCTAACTGTGAAGTAAGGAACTGTGTTGCAGACACAGGAGTGAAGGAAAGTGTTGAAAGTTTATTGACCTTTGCAATTGCCAGGAACAATATTTTGGGGACAGTTGCAATGAGTAAACCCATACCTCATATTGATTCAGCAAAGGCTCAGAGATAGAATTCACACTCTAATCTCAGGGGTGTAAAACCTACAAACTTCTAATACAAATGCAGCTACATTACATGAAGAAAATATGAGTTCTTTAACTCCTTCTTTTCTTGTAGGGTGTGTTAGAGAATAGAAGAACACAAACTCTTCTTTCATCCTTTCCATTCACAGTGTGATGATTTTTCCACATATTGTCAAAAGGTTTATCCTATGTCTTAATTTACGACTAGAAGATATTATCCTGCTGCTGTTTACTTAATCAATAAGAAATATTTCTCTTCCTGTTAGTAACCAGTTCAGAACCTAATGAAAAGGTTAATATGTCTGATTATATTGTCCCGTTGCACAAGGTTTTCTTCTGTTAACTGATTAAATCCTCAGGAGCATGATGTGGTTAGATTAACACAAGCTTTTGGAAGTGTGGAAAAGTGTAGAATGATTTGGCATTATCCATTTAGCCTCTACAGATACAGGCTGATTATGATTGTTATTTAGGTACATACATGGCATTCCTAATTACTGAGCATGTCTATATGAGAATAGTTTAAGATTGCAGCAATGGTTGTCATTCGAAAAACAGAGTAACAAAAATACCTACAAAACACAACATTTGTTGAGGAAAGGACTTATTGCATTCTTCAGTTTGAATTAAAAGGAAAAAGCTGATAGGGAACAAATTTGCAAAAGCATAACCTGCCTGGAAATTCTATGGCAATAGATTAAGCTCTGTAGCGAGTAAAATACATTTTTACCCATGAAACAGAATTTCTGTTGGGTGTGAGTAAACAAGTTTCATCCTGAAAAAGAGCACACATAGCCAACTGGCTTTTTAACTTAGCAACTAAAAGTCAGAGAATTAAATTTATGTCAGTTATTGCCACATCTTCTTGCAGATTCAGCTTGTACATGTTTCTACAGGGAAAAAAAACCATCTGCCATAAGCAGTGAACTGGCGTGAAATAAAGCATGTTGGCTGACAATAAGATCCATGCTCAAAAGTCCAGGTTTGTTTTGTTGTGAAGTCAAAAATCAAAAAAAGTAAAATAATAAACTTTGCATGATGGTTGACTATTACCAGAAAAGCAAATCCTGGTATTCATTTGCAATGACTAATTCCTCAATACTTAAGCCAGTGCTATTGAACTTATTTGAATTTCACTGGAACTTGCTATCATTTGCTAACATCCATTTCTTTGATATGCCTCTGCTCTCACCAAAAGCCTCCCTACATATGAAAGCTTATCTGGTTCATTTCTTTTCCTGATGTCAAGACCCCAATTTGTCAAGTCACTGTAAGCAAAGCAATTTGCCTGAAGTTTTTTGTAACTCCTGCTAAATGTACTGTTCATCATAACTTGTTTGTTATGAAAGATCCATCATGCCAAATTTTCACAGTGCAGTAATAAGAAGATAAAATTTGTCAAAGATCCTACTCAAATTCTGTTTGAAAGCAACTTGGTTTATCCTCTTTAATAGTTTGGTGGGGGTTTTTTCCCTAGAAAAATGCCAAACCTAGTTTTTCTATTTACTACCTCTGTACATTAAATCATCTTTATATTGGCTTTTTGTAGGAAAAGGAAAAAGCCATACACTTAGATGTGAAAAGATTCTTAATGACATTCCAGATACAAGTGAATTTAAGCATATGACTTACTTTCACCACAGAACTCATCCTAATAATTTCAACCTATCTGAATGGCTCCTGGAAATGTTAATGTGGTGTCAATTGTAAAGACTGTCTTTGTTCTTTATCTTTTGAAAGAATCTAAATTATTTCAGCTAAGATACATCAACCTGCTAACAACTTCTAGCTCTTAGTACTGATTCAGATAGTGAATATAATCATACTTTCCATTCTTTATAGCAATGAATTATAAAAGTATGTATTATTAGCAATTGTCATTAAGTCCATAATGGGGACTGAGGCATCATAAGTTCAATAAAGTTGTCAACCACTACCTACAGACAGAAAGAAAAGTGATTGAATAAAAACTGTGTGTAGAGTCCCCACTTCAACAGCATTCAATAGACTGAGATCCCTTTCCCTGACAGGTCTTCAAAGTGATTTTCCTAGAAATCCATTACACCTTCTTTTTCAACCTGGAAAATGGCAAGTAGTTCCCCCACATTCCACTTACAGAACGATTAGCCATGGAGATTAACCACTCTTATCAGCAAAAGTTTGCTCTCTAAAGTGAAGGTTACAAATCTATGCCTTGTAGTTTAACCCCAGCTGGTAGCTCAGCCCCATACAGCCATTCACTCACTTCACCCACCACAGTGGGATGGGGGAGAGGATCATAAGGGTAAAACCAAAAATTCATGGGTTCTGATAAAGACAGTTAAATAGGTAAAGTAAAAGCTGTGCATACCATCGAAGCAAGATGAGGAATTGATTCACCACTTCCCATGGGCAGGCAGGAATTCAGCTATTCCCAGAGAAGCAGGGGTCTATCAGTGACTCGGGAAGAAAAATGCCATCACTCTGACCATGACCCACTTCCTTCTTCCATCAGCTCTATATCTGAGCACGATGCCATACGGTATGGAATATCCGCTGGGTCAGTTGGAGTCAGCTGTCCTGTCTATGTCCCCTTCCAGCTACTTGTGTACCCCCAGCCTCCTCCCTGGATGGATGGTGTTGAGGAGCAGAAAAAGCCTTCCTGCTGTGTGAGCACCGCTCAGCAGTAATGAAAACATCCCTGTGCTATCAGTGCATTTTCAGCACAAATCTAAAACACAGTCCCATACCAGCTGCTGTGAAGAAAATTAACTCTCTGTCAGTCAAAACGGGCACACTTTGTCACAGCACAAAAAGTCACCTGCAACCAACCAGGTGATAATAACAGTGTTAAAAGTTCCTTTTTTGGTCCAGTTTGGAAAAAATGTTTACTGTAAGGTTTTAGCAATTTCTGCATCAGATACCTAAGAGTATTTTCATTGGATTCAGTACATTATAAGGAATGATGAGGAATCTAATGAGTTCTGAAAATAAAAGGAAGATAATAATTAAAAATTTTGTTAATAGATTGATATGTATATTTTGATGTCAAGTCAGGTCAACAGCCTAAAATACAGATACAAACTCTCTCCCCCTCAAAAAAACCCATACTGATCACAAAAAAAAAAAAAAAAAAGGTTTGGTGGTAACATGTAAAAGATAAATCCCTGAGACTTAAATATGTATTGAAACCATCATAACTAATTTTTATCAACAAGGGGAAGGTGTGAGAAACTTCTCTCTTTTCCCATCATTCAGCTAAGTTTCATGTTCAGCTTCCTCAGAGATTAAAAGATTAGAATGCATTTCTTCAATGTGAAGTCCATTTATGCCATTAAGTATACTTTTTCCTTTGGCTTCCACCATATATCTTGTGACTTATTAGGCATAGTAAAATCAAAGCTTTGCTTTGAAGAACTAGTAGGAAGGAGAACAGAATGAACAGAATGGTCTGTGTGTGATGAAATTTAAGTGGATACCCTTTGAAATAGGTAAATAAGTTCTAAAAGAACTTAATTAGGGAGACTGTGTTCATTTTCTGCATAAATTAGTCTTTATTTTCTATCATATTTGAAACTGGTCAGGCACTGTAGTATTTTCAGTTGTTTTGTACTCTCTTTTAAAATACTTTTACAAATACCATTGCACACTATAGCTTACTGAGGAAACTCCTTAATTTATGCCTTACTATTATCTCCTCCAAAATATCTAGCTCCTATTGTAACATGTGTACAAAGTTAACATTAGTACAAATTAATGAAGATCTATAATTTTATTTGCTGTCAAATAAAACAGATCCTCTGTTTATTGTAAGGGGATTTATTTTCTTCTTTTAAAAAGACATAGAATTATAGAATAGAATCATAGCACAGTTTAAGTTTGAAGGGACCTTAAAGATCATCTAGCTCCAAACCCCTGCTATGAGCAGGGACACTTCTCACAAAACCAGGTGTGGTTTAAACAGTATGTGTTTTTTAATTTTTAAAATATATTATTTCCAACCTCACAATAAAAGATCTGTATAACTGTGTAATTTTAAAAGGTGGAACATCTATCAAAGTAGGACTGAGTATTATTTTCATTATATCTATTAGGTGTAATGCCACTGTCATTTTGTATCAATGGAATGATATTTCATATGTGGAAGAGAGATTAATACAGTTTCAGTACATGTCTAAAAGTACAGACAACCTTCATTTATTTTCTGGAATGCACTGTCTGTTTTGGAAACAAAGACAGAAAAATAAGACAATATAATGACTTCTATATACTATATCTGTAATGAACTACTATGTACACCAGTGTTATATTGAATATCATGGTAAAACCTTAATTCTGCAGATTTATCACATTGATTCTTGTCCTTTTTAGTTGATTGCATTTTAAATTTCATTATACTTGTGAGATAGAAAAAATCTTAATGTTTTTATTTTAGAAGAGAGACAAAGTCAAGTATTAAAATATATTTAGACAGCAGAAGATGCAGAGACATACACTGAAATTTTTCAGAAATACTTTAATTCAATATGTTTAACCTTAGCAATAAAGAGACATGGGTGAGAGGCATTCATCTGTCTAATTTTAACAGTAAAATGTAGATGTTTAATTCTGAACTAGTTATTTAAACAGTCAAAATGGAAAAATAGGCGTCAGCAGATGGTAATTCATTTGAGCTGCTTTCCATCTGTATTTTTTAGATATTATCTTTTAGTCATACTTCATTAAAAATGAAAGTAGCTCACAGGACTAGATCAGATTTAGGGATAGCAGATACCTAAGTGTCAGTATGGATGTTCTTCTAAATAGAAATTTCTCTTCCTTTTCAGACAGTGAGAGAAACAGAATTCTACAGGTGATAATTAATCTCATATAATTGTTTTAGAAGGAGCCTCTGTCACTCTTTTGTCTCTGTGTAGTAGGGCTGTATAATTAGCTTAAGATAAATATTAATTTTTAAATGGCTAAAATTAGGGTATATTAATTCTGTCTCAAGTTACTTATATATAACGTGTTTTCAGGGTTGGGGTTTAATTAGCTTGATATGGAAACAGCAGAATTCACACTTCTGCTCTGTCAAAAGCTCTGTAGTAAGATGTATTCCTTTGAAATTCTTTTCTACTTCTAATAAATATCACATGTGCTTCACCTTTTCTACCTGACAAAGTTCCACTCTATTGCTTGCTGAAAAATTGCTGAAGGAAATCAGGATTTTTCCGACCAATATGCTTGAAATGAGGTTCTTAAGTTCATGATGAAGTTTTTAAATAAATTGTTCAAGTAAAAATAAATAAATAAATAAATAAATAAGCAGCTATCTCTCAGGGATGTCAACAAGAATCTCTGGTCTTTTTTTGAAAATAAAACTACTTGGTTTGTTCATAAATAATATATTACCTCTGCAGCGAAAACTGAAAAAAAATTACAAGTTCCTTCAGGAACACTGTGCAATAGGCAGTGTGATTTAGTATATTAGATCACTTCTTCAACCTTGAAAATGGGAATATTTCTCCTTATTTGTAGGTAAATGCACTGAATATGTGCATCTCATTTGGCTTTTAGAACAGTGCCTCTGAGGACTAATATCTCTCCTGAGGTAGCAGAATTTAGAGTTTTACACTTGACTCTTGAGGATGTGGCACCGAAACGTAAGTTTTAAAGATAGACATAACTAGACTTTCAGTACTACACCTTTTTTTTCTCTTCAGATCTTTTCAAAGGCTCATTTTAAAAGACTTGTATTCAGGAACCCTATAGGACAGGTTTGAACTAGTTCTTGAATTTGATTCCTGTTTTTCACCTGCCAAGGAAAAAATTCTTTTAGCTTGTTTTTCAAACTTGCAGACTTTCTATTTGTAAATGAGCTCTTTAAAACAAGGAAAACACTTATTTTGCTATTTATACATCACTTTTTTTTTGTCTAGTTTCTGTGTAAAATCTAGTGTTTCTCTCATCTAACTCATTTTTCTTTTTTTATTCTAAACCTGTCAGTGTTATTTTTATGTGAAGTCACAGAGGTTTTATATCATTAGAAGTAAATAATCATATCTATTCACCTTCTCTGGGCCACTCATAATTTTAAAGTCTGTTACAGAATCTCAGTTTTGTCTTTTCAAGGTTATAGAGTCCCAGTCTATTTACTCATTCATCACACTAGAGTTAATCTACTGCTTTGATCATTCTTGTTGCCCTTCTCTGTCTTTCTGATTCTACTGTACTTTTTAGGTAGAAGGTCCAGATAGATTCCAAAGTCAAGCAAGAAACAAACAGACAGACAGACAATAGATTCACACACATACAAAAAAAAATAAAATATTTTTTTTTATCCTTCCAACATTTAGTTTGCTTTTTTGACCTTTATGGAATACTAACACAATGTTTTGATACATTTTATTCAAACAACCAACCATTGCCCATAAATCAAACAAAAAATCTTTTGTTGTTTTCTATAAATTACGGACTGTCAACTGTATGGAATGGATTAAACATAACCACATGGAGATATATATATAGAGAGAGACATATATATATATATAGTTATTTATAGTTATCTATCTATCTATCTATCTATCTATCTATCTATCTATCTATCTATCTATCTCCTTGATATCATTACCCCAGACTGTTTTTATAGCCTATTAAAAAGTAGACTGTTGACTCTGGAGTAGATATTCTGGTAAATAGACACATCTGACTAGAAGTCTCACTGAAAAGTTCCACACCAGAAAAGTACTTCTGATGTTTGTTTTGCTGTTGGGTTTTTTTTCCTGAAGTTTCTGGTTTTCTCCTTTTGAATCTCCAACTCACACTTTACTGAATTTCTGTAAAGCTAGACTAAATTTTTTATTTCTGTAATTAACAACCCAGCAAAATTTCATATTATTTTTTGTTGGGAAGGTAAAATGGTGGTACATGTATGTTTGCTTGCTTATCCATAACTTCTGAGAAAAAGCAAAACAGTAGTAGAATACTGGCAACAACTCAAGGAAAAAATATTTAAAATTTCCCATGTCATTTATAACACATTATAGTCACATAAAGTAGGAAAAACCATAAAAAAAGGTCTCAGAGACTAAAAAAAAATAAATGGTAAGCAAACTTTTCAAATTATAAAGCTCACTTTCTTCCCATAGTAAGGGTTGTATCTTGTACACACTCTTGGTGAAAATCAGTTCTGTCGGTCCCTAAATATGATATATCTTACAGTTTACAATGTGCACTAGCAATAGGACACAGGAAAGTGTTAACCTTGGACCTAGAATTCTATTCAGGTAGAATCATAGGATGTAGAGAAAATGAGCTATGTCAAATATTTAATTAAAATGTATTGGAGAGTCTATCTGTCTGGAACAAACACATTTGACAACTTTGATTAAGGATTTTCTGTGTGAAAATGCCAGCTTTCAGTTTCCTTTACTCTTCATGTCTGCTGTGTTTGGAGGTCAAACAAGAGAATTTTGCTCTTGAGTGAAACCATCACTGTTGCACTGTCAGCTGGAAGGATGTGACAAAGTGCAGTGACATTTACAAACCCTTTGATTGCCAAAGATGATTAGATGCTCTGGTTAGTTAAAGGAGTGTTTATTGTTTCTTTGCAGCAACTACAAAAGAGTCAGTCATCAGATTCTATGTGCCCTGTAGAAAAGGATATAATAAAGGTGAAATGTCTAGTCTAGAAATTATTAGGAATAAAATCTAGGGCACTAACTTGTTTTAGCTGCTTTTTCAATTCTTAGAAACATGAGCAGAGCCTGCAATATTGAGGTGATTATGAAACTGCAAAGTATGTATTAATTTGCCATAAGTTTGATTTAACAAATGCCACTCATAGGAGACCAAACTTCATGGATTAATGATAAAACTTTACGTGCTTGTATAAGATTTATTTGTCCACAGCTTAGCTAATTAAGGTAGCAGCTCAAGACCTCCTGGGTGTTCCCTTCCACATTCACTGCCAAATCACCATTTACCTGTTCTGGTCACTCCTCAAACACGAATTATTAAACAGGTATTAGATAAATAGCAATCTGACACAAGTCTTCTCTGAATCATGGTCAAGCTCCCAGTTTATATCCTCAAAACATTTTGCTTACTTGTGGGAAAGATATTTTTTTAAGTATTTGTGCTTCTGAAATAAAGGCCATACCTAGCTGTACTGGCACCTTGGAACTTTCTGCTTGTTTGTCTACAAGGAATACATTTTCATGGCTGACCTGAGAATTCCAAGTGTATGATGCTTATCTCAAACTACAAAATATAGAAGACATGTTCCTCCTACTTCATCTCCTCAAATGTGAAATTTATCTAACACATGGAGACAGAAATAGTATTTGTAATAAAATATATGAGTATATTACTTCAAATGTTACAATAATACACTTCCTTGTATGTGTTTCTCCCCCTAATAAAAGAATTACAAGTGTCAATCCTATTCCTAAATGCATAAATAGAACCTAGTACCTAAGACAGACAGAAAGAATGAAGTACAATTGTTTTAGAGCTTTCCTTAGAGTTAGAAGTGGTTTCCTTTTTCAAAAGATTACAAGCTGCTTTTATGTTGTTTGGCTAGGTGATACCATCTGCCTCCAACAGAGTGGTACCAACTAGGTGATACCATCTGCCTCCAACATGCAGTTATTACTGGTTTGCACTCAGGGACATCTTACAGCAGCAGCTCTGCAATTAGGTGGTGATTAGTGAGTTGTCTAGTTTTTTAAAAGAACTGGGTTTACAGAAAACAATGCACCAAATGCACCTCTGTCCAGATGTTTTGTGCAGATGGTATACTGTTTGCTGGGAGGTATAAATAAAAAACCTTGATCTGAGAACATACTCATGCATGACTTAAAGAAGTGGACTGGTCTTCTATATCTTTCCATAACTAGTTCTGAGACTGATTTTGAACTTTTCTTTTTGAGATTACTTTAGTTCTTACAAAATCTATTAGAATGAACATGATCAGAATTCTCGATGGCCTGAGACTAGCTTTACAAAATTTAACATTATGTATGAATGGTGTCCTTGACTATGATGAAGAGATTCTGCTTTTATGAACACTAAGTAATACTAAAATAAAGAATGAAAACAAAATGTAACCAAGGACCTGAAGAATAAAAAAAAATCTGTGAAAAAATCTGTGAAATCTTCTTATGTTGCAACTGACCACAGATTGGACCCTAATAGATCTACTCCATATTATTCATTCATTAGCCAGAATACATAGACTTTAACAAAGTGTTGAATGCTGATGTAACACTATGACCATTCTGTTGACCAATTTGGTATAAATTTATATTTCTGTTGGAATGTCTCAGCATTGGTAACACTGGATGCCAGGTGCATTATAAAATATACAATTATCTCTAATATTATTTGTAACAGCTAAATTAAGTCACTCCCACAAGAAGTAAGATTCTACAGTGTAAATAAATTCCAATCCTTTCAACTGGAGGCCTTGTAGGCACTGTTGCAATTTAGAATTTTTCTGGTGACCAGAGAAGGAAATGAAATATCTCTGAAAATCAGGGTGATAGGTCTGATTAATTGACTAACAGACTGAAGTTAGGATTAAATGGAAGACTGACTTTAGAGAGAAGACACTGAGGTACAAATAAAATTAATCAATTTTCTAACACTTAGAAGAAATATTTGTGTCACTCTGTTGTCTGCTTGTATCATACAACAAATGCATTACATGCCAAAAGTTGGTCCTTTGAGCACTGCCCAGAGCATAGCATGCATCTGAGTTTTCCTGTCTAAGGGAATAGAGGCTCTACTGCCCCTGCTTAGAGCAGAGAGGGATTCTTCAAGTAAGTATCAGGATCATCATGGTCAAGCTCCCTATTTATATCCTCAAAACATTACACTTACTTGTAGGAAAGATATTATGGTATGAAAAAAGGGAATCGTTTTTGAACATTAAAAAGTCTGCGAGTATCATGATTTCATGTCAGCTTCCCACAGCAGTGGGAAAACCTCTGAGTCCTGTGGAAAAAAACTATAAATGGAACATCCACAGTGTCCCACTCTTGTATTCCTTTCTTATAGAAAAAGTAAATTTTCTTTTCTTACCTTCCAATACTGATCAGCATATCCCTCAAGTATGCAGGCAAGTCTGAGTGGATTTTGTTTCCTTGCAGACATCTTAAGAACAAAGTTTGTTTGGAAGTAAGAGGATAGGTCAGATTTATTTTTGTTTCCCAGAAGCTTTGCCACTTAGTGAAGACAGATTCCCCTTTATAATTTCCTTTATTCCATATGTGATACCCACATAGGGATCACTGCTATGTATTATATAGTACTAACTGCAAAATGCAGGAAACTTTGATACAATGATTTCAGGTTGCAGATTAAGACATGCTCATTTTTCTTATAAATACTGAGATATAGTAACATAAATATAGGTTGTCTGGCCTGAAAAATCAGATATCATCTGTCTTTTTCAGACGCACATATTAGCTGAAACACTTTAAGATTAGCACTTTATGGGCTTTAATTTTCTAGACCTTGCTGTGCAAATCAAGAGCAATAGTACCAACATCCAAACTTCTTAAGTTGTCTTGATACTTTTGATATTCAAAATAATATGCTGGAGCCTGATAGCTGTTTCTGGACCCTTGGCCAGTTAATAATATCCAGGGTGATCTCATGACTGAAGTACTTCTTCTTAGTTTGGACTGTTCATTTTTACAGAAAACAAGGGCACTCCATGCTTAAAGACAAATTGCATCTAGAGCATGGGTTCTCGCTGCCTGTCTCTTAAGTTTTCTTTGCTGTTGCTGCAGTAAATGTGTAAGATAAATAAAATCACTAGGATCCTTCCTTGGGGGATATTTAAGATATTTAGAAGAGACATAGAAGCAGATGTGATTTCCGTAGCTTTTCAGTTCAAAATGAATGTTGTTGTTTACAAGACATAGTTTGGTATCAGGTACTAAATCTTGAAGGCTTTTTTTGATCTTGGAGGACTTTATTAAGTATGCTGCAAATGTACCCATATAGCTTATATTTCAAAAAATGTTCTCAACACTGCTTCAAAATCATTTTCCATATCAAATTCTGCATCCAAAATGTATGGAAAAGGAGCAATACAGTGTATAAAAAGACAAATATGTGGAGTTAGTTAATGTCTGGACTAAAAAAACCTTGGGATTATTTGTGATATATGTTACAACTTAAAAGTTTTGTCTTTGTTTATGACAGACATGATTTTCAGCAAAGTTCTTGTACACTACTGCAAATTTACCGTTTGAGAACTCATGATATTATGGTTTTCTAGATAACAGCATTTGACTTGTCAGTATTATTACAGTCTCAGTTTCTGAAACAGAATGATTTTGATCAAACTGATTGTTGTGGGATAGTGTCCAAACTGTGTATAAGAATTTTGGGAGGTGCTGATCACTCTAACTAATTGAGAGTATAGATTACCAGTGCCCCATAACAGGGGCTACTGCCCCAGCACTTTTTGTTTTACCTGCCCAATTGCAATCTTTGAGTGTCCCTGACTGACTTTTTCGCTCCTGCTTCACCTCTTAAAAATTCTAGACCAGCTGTGAGCTGTATGTGGCACAATGTACCAAAAGGGATCAACCTTATCAGCTATCATTAAGCATCTCTAGTGAAAAGCAGAATCATCATGCTTTCCCTTTCAGTTAAAAATACATTTTGGAACTTTCTTTAATGTTCTGAGCCACAAAATCATGCAAAGAGATGTATATTATGGAGAAGTTTAAGACCAGTCAGCCTGTTTTGTGAAGAAAACCGAATGGTATTTGAGTGTGAGGTCTGGCCAATGCATATGCTTCCATTTTGACAGCAAGAGGGAGGAAATTAATTTTTCTTTTAGTTTTGTATCTACATATTCCATTTTTGTTACCTTCTTCAAGTAATTCTATTTTTTATTTTTCTTTTAAAAATGTTATATTGTTCAGGGATTTCCTTTTATATATTTGTTATAGAATAAGGTGAAAAAAACATCAACGTGAATCTTCTTCTCAACAGAAGAATCCTGAACTGGATTTGTGATGATATTTGCTATAAATCTTTTAAAGTATTAACCAGTTACTTATAATGCAAAATATGTTTAGATAACTTTTTGGTTCAGGCTGAATTTAGTTTATATGGGAGAAAAGTATTGTAAATTTTTGTAACTTACTTGTATCTTTTTTAGTTAGTGCTAAATTTGAAATCTATATCAAACTTTTGGTCCCTACAAGCTTTTCTTCATAGTTGTCCACAGAGCTTTTACCATCTCCATCATTTAAACTGTTCTTAAGTTGACTGGATGAGGAGTTGAGTACTGTGTTCTTAACATTTAGAGATCCCTTCCAATCTAAAAACCATAATGATTCCGTGGTAGAATAGGACTAGTTTTTCCTTTTCTTATGTAACTCTTTTTATACCCAGTGGGTATTGAGGTTAATAGCGCATAATTCATCGCTGTACGTTCTTTTTCACCAGATGACTGGACAAATTTCTCATCCATTCTTACAGTTTATCCTTCAAGTTAGCAAGATTGGGGTTAGAAACAGAGGGACTGGTATGACTCTACATGTGGCTTGAGCTTCTGGACATCCTGAGGCAATTGCTGACCTGCAGAGACCCCAGGCCAAGTCATGCTACACCTGCATCAAACATAAACCAAATATCTCATGTACTTTTGAAATAACATCCTTTTATTACCTACAGACATATAAGGTGACCTCTGAGTGTTCCTGATACTGACATCTTGTTGTGTTTGACATGAGTGAATGAACTAGGAGAGCAGCCTGAATCCAGGCCTTTGTAGAAGATTTACTGATCAGGATAAATTCAACCTGGACTCTGTTTATTCTCTTCCTTAATTCCTCACTGCTAGAAGAGTTACTCATGTTCAGTAGAAGGTGCCTTTCTCATAATACCTTTAATCTGGATGGCCACTCTATTGAGAATTCCCATATCTGGGAAAAGCAAATATTCAAGCTTGTCACTTCCTCAGAAAAATCTTCTAACCAGTAAGTTCTTGTACAGAAGGTACAAGGTATTGACATTGACTGTTGGAGAATTCTGGTCATCAGTGGTGGATAAATGGAATATTGATGCCTCCCACTACCCATCAAGGAATACACTGTTAATGCTAGGAAATGTAAAATCTGAGTAATTTTCTGAAAGTTAAATGCTCTCTAAGTTTGGAATTTATGGGGTAGAAGTATCCAGCTTTTCTGAATTTATTCCCAGTTCTGCTATTACCTCCTGCATAACTCTGGGTAGTCAGTTCTCCCATATGCATTTTGTCTACTTAGGGTAAGTGATTGAATTTTACTACATCTATATGCAGTGTCTAGAAGAGTGATGCTAATTAGCATGTAAAGATACAAACACATAGAAATGGATCTTGAAATTATTTATGCATAAGGTTACTCCAAAGTATAAGTAGTATGCATCATACCCAAGTTTTAAATTTTGTAGTTCTTTTATTTGTTAAAAATATACTAGTTACAGGGAATGTATATTAATGTTCATCATTATGAACTAAATCTTTCCATTAAATAAACATCGGTACTAAATTTACTTTCCATATGTCAAGGTAAAATTTTATCTGTATAACTGAATTTTTTGTGGTGTGCATTTATCAATGAACTGTTATGCATGATTCTTTTAATATTCTCTAGGGTAAGAGACCGAAATTCATATTTCTTATAAAAGAGATTGTGTCGTGAATATTAGAGCAAATAAATGTTCATGGGTGATTTCACTTCAGAACTGCGTTCTTTTAAGTTTGGGGACATCTTTCATTCCTCTGACAGATACAAAAGTATTTCATGATGTTACTGGAAATACTAGTGGATAATTCACTGGTGTAGAAGTCCTTCAAGAAATAATTAAAAGAACAACAACAACAACAACAACAACAACAAATCTCCCCCTCTAAAAAACCCAAACAGCACAACCAAACAACGAACCAAAACCCCACCAGACAACTGAAGATGTTGTGTTTTAGGAATGGTTCTCTCCAACCTGGTGCTTCCACTGAGACTCTCTAAGCCATGTGCTGCTTGCTCACTCCCTCACCCCCTCCCTCTCCCCCTGCATGGGGGTGGAGAGGAGAACTGGGGGCACAAAAGGTGAAGATCATGGGTTAAGAACAATTTACTAGAAATAGAAATGAAATAAGAAAATGAACAGTAACAGCAACAATATTAATGACAGTGGGTACAAGAATAATTCACACACAAAAACCCCCCAAAAATGCTTCACCTCTGCCACACTACACCAACCCTAACCGTAACCCTTCCTCCATCCCCAGAAAACGATGAGGTGGTATAGAATAACGTCCAGGCCCTAGTCACATCTCTTCCTGGTTACTGCAAAAATTAACCCTGTTCTGGTCAAAACAAAGACTAAAGACAAAAACAGAAAAAAAAAATGTCCTAAATTCCTCCAAAAGTGTTCCCAGTAATCTTGCTTCTAGAAGTAGGAGGTCCTTATGTCCGTTCTGAGAAAAGCTGGCAACTGGGACTCAGACCTTTATTATCAGACATCTACTTCATTTAGTGGTTTTTGTTCACCAAGTTGACCTCAGAAAATTATTTCATTGACTGTGCCTTTGGGGATCTGTCACACTGCCACTTCAATCAAATATATGTTCCAAAGGGAACATGTGCAGTGATAAACCAAAAGAAAAAATAACTCATTATATCTGAGAAAAAGCTTTCATGAAACACCATTAAGTCATTAAAAGGTGATTATTTTGAATATGTAAATAAATAATTAATTCATCGTGGAAAGTGTTGAAACTTAAACTGCAATAACTCAATAGGGGTGGATTGTTTTCTACTTTTTCTGGACCCAATTAATATTTCTAGGAAAAAGTATTTCTGAAAAACCTTCCACATTTTTCACTTTATTGAAAACAAGAAATACATATGTGAGTTTCTAATACTTGAATTTGGTGAGGACACACATCCTTAAGTTCTGACTTATATTTAACATTTAATACATAGGTGGAATCTTCATGAATGTATAATGAAACTGCCCAGGTATTAATATATATGGGCTATTCATATATTCAGAGATGAAGATGATTACAAGTCAGAAGTTATCATTTGACCCAATGATTATCCAGCTTGACATTGTGATTAATGGGATTTACAAAAAGGGATGGCTCATTGCTGCTTCTGATAAATTCTATTATGTTCACTTGTCACTAGCCAACTATTGAAATAAATGGCTGATAATGTAAAATTCAGATAAGAAATCTGTGATCAAAGAAATCTAGTTGAAGAAGGAAACGCAAATACCCTGACCCCTCTATTATCAGAAGAGTTATATAGTTTCCATATATGCTATAAATAAATAAAACTACAAAATTTATAAAGCATGACACTCACACACACAAAAGAGAACAACTAAAAATTATTTTTAAAATGTACACTTCTTTAGTTTTCCATCTTCTAAGATAAGGATATGAGCCACTGAACAGGAAAAGATAATTGTCATTCAGTATACATAAGGCTCTTGTTGAGGACTTTCTATGATGGACTAAGATACAGAAAGAAATAACAGGAATTAAAGACAAAGAAAATCTTTTTCTTTGGGAGAACAGTCACATTAGTTAGTAAAAAAAAAAATAATAAAAAGTTTGTTCTTAATACAGTTATCAAACTGCTGCTCTCTGTAAAGGGTAGAAGGTGGGAGTAGCTGTTGAAATGGGTTTCCTCTCATTCCCTCAAAATTGTTTCCTCTCTCTGACCTATAGTTTATTTTCATTTTCTCTTCTGCTTTTTGAGAGTTATGGGGCATTTTATACAGAAAATATTTAGTGTAACACTAACCAATGTTTGTGTTCTCCAGAAAAATTAACAAGTTTATATGCAAGTGTCTGAAAGAATGATTAAAGACATGGTTTATGAGGAGGATCATGTTCTTTTTCTGAATAATCTGTTCAAATAATCTGATAATCTGATAATCTGTTTAAATAATCTGACTGTACTAGTAAGTAAGATCTAAAAACATATTTAAAGTAGTATTGTTACTTATATGATTCAAAAGAAAATTTGGGTCTACCAGGTTTATTAAAGAAAGATCCTGATAGATAAATGTGTCATCCCTATTTTTTAAGGCTGTCATAAATTGTAAAATTACTAGGGTGTCTGTAAAGCATTTGCTTCACAGTTACTCAGAGCTAAGGAGACTGTATTTTTACATATATTTCTTTTCTGTTGTGTGCTGATAAGCCATGGCTGAAAATTACTGCAGGAAAAAAAGTGTGCATAGGATAGTCAAATATAGGATTAATTTCACATCAGTATTAAGGTCTTGCAAAAAGGAAAACTAGATGGTGCTAGAAATACATTTTCATTAAAGATACCTTTAATACTATAGCAGAAATCCTGATAGTATAGAATACCTTGTGTAATTATGAATTTGCATTTTTTCACAATATTAACTACATTCTACCGTAGGCACAACCTACAGGTGGTAAGTCAGTTTGGACCTAGTTACAAAAATCAAATTTGGGATGGAAAGCATTGGCATTACAAGAGCAGGTAAGAGCCACAGGGCTCCTCCACCTGCTGCATGTCCCATAGACTTAATTTACATTCAGGTTCCTCAGGTGGTCATGAACTTGATTTTTTCTTACAGTGGGAGGGACTTTGCTCCCCAAGTCCCCATTCTGTTGTCCACCCACTCAAGAAGTGTGGGAAGACAGATTGTCATTGAAGATTGAGAAAAAATAGTTTTTGAGTACCTCAGCCTTCTCATCATCCATTCTTACTAATTTTCCAGCATTTTTTTATTGGGGAGATTTTACCTTCTTTGACATTTTTTATTTTAAGTTGAAATATCCATAGAAGCCCTTCTTGTTATTGTTTGAGTCCCTTGCCAGGTTTGGTTCCAGCTTATGAGATTCACCAAAGCTTAAACATGCTATAGCAGAATGGATGTAAGTATCTGAACAAAATTAAAGTGTGTACTCTGTGTAGCAAAAGTACCCCATGGAAGGACATCACAGACATCTGGTAACATATAGGGAAAAAGCAGGGAAAAAAACATATGTACCAAGTATCAGTGGTAGTGCCAAAAGCTGTAGATTCTACCTAGGCATGATGAGTTCAGGCAATTAATGAAAGAATTTCTATCTTACAAAGAGGTTCTGCGACAGCATTTTACTAAGTTTTGAAAAGGTATAAACCTATGTACCCTAAAAAAATAACTTGTTTCTAAAGGGAATTATTCGAAGTGATTGTCATAGTAGACACACAAATATAGAGTTTGCATTGTATATCTTTTCAATAAAATATTACTCCTTTCACAATTTTAGTGTTTATATATGTGCACATATATATATATATGTATGCTTTATTTACTTATTCAATTATTTTGCTTTTAATACAATTATGTGCATACTTGCTTTGCTTCTTTACCCTTCTAGCAGGCTTTCATCTCTATTTCGTGTGCAGTTATTACATGAATTATGCAGAAGCAATTTTTTTAGTGTGATATACTGACAAAAATGAGTTTGTTCAACTATAGTAGCAACACATTTCTGGCAGTCAGTTATTTCATAAAAGACTTTTATTGCTACCAGAGGAAAGAGAAGTGGATAATCAGTACCCTAAGGGAAATATATGAGTGTTATAATTCAATTCCTAAGTGACCTGGCAATTAATAACCAATAATGATGAGGGCCAAAGAGCAAAAGAATAAGATATGCTGTAAATTATTTCAGGAATAGACTGTGTGAGAAAGAGCACAATTCTCAGGCATTTTATAGGCCAACAGGGAATTCTTTAATACTCCTACATCTGTAGGTGAACTCTGTTGTATGAAACAAAATAATATAGTGTACATCCTTTTATGGTGGTAAAATTATTGCATAAATAGTTTTAAATAATTTTTCATAGCTGAAATATGCAAAGCTCAGCAATTTCAGCAGAGTAGGGTTCGCTAACATCTCCATGTGTAAAGTATGGTGTGACTTAATGATAGTGCTGTGAAATAAGATATATTACCATGTAATTTAATACATGGTAAAGGAAAAAGACAAGAAATAATCTATACGTAAATGTAAGTACAGAATAATATAGTATAACAGCCCATGATTAGGAAGGGATAATTTGAGCTAATACTGGGAAAATGGATGTTCCTACTTATCTGTGCTTTACAGTTATTCTTGGATTTTCATTTTTTTTCCTATTGCATTTTAACCTAAATCTTAGATATATAATCATAAGATACAACAGTGTCTCATTACTGCGCTCATCCTGACACTCAAATATTCAGATAAAACCTTAGCTGAAAATAGATGAGGATACAGATGGGAAAAAATATGGAAATGCAATCTCAAAAGTGCCTTGAAAAAAATCCTAACTTCTTTAGACTTCAAGTAACTGTGTTTATGTGTACAAACACATAGCTGTATATGCAGCTTATACATTAAGATATGGGGGAAGGACTTGTTTTTTTAAAACAAGTTTATTTAAAATTTGGTTTTATTTAAAACAATTTTCAAGTCAAGTATCAGCATAGTCAACAAGTATCAACATCATATCAAGCTGCTTATCCGTTGGAAAACAGACAAAGCACATATATAAAAATATTTTAAAAAGCCATATCCACAAACATCTACAAATAATCATTTAGGTTGGTAAAGACTTTTAAGACCATTGAGTCCAATCATAAACCTTGTAGTGTCAAAGGCTGAAAACTGTCTAAAAAGTATAGAAATATTTACTTTTGGTAAGGCAAAATCTGTTACTTTCCCATACGAATGCATAACAAGTATAAATAAATAAATTATCTATGTAAAAGTAAATAAGAGTAAAATCTGGAAAACTTGTAGGTTGAGATAAAGACAGTTTAATAGGGAAAGGAAAAGCTTCATACACAAACAGAGAAAAACAAGGAATTAATTCACCACTTGCTGTGGGCAGGCAGGTGTTCGGCCACCTCCAGGAGAGCAGAGCCCTGTAACATGGAACGGTTACTTGGGAAGACAAATAACATCACTCCAAACACCTCCCCTTCCCCCTTCTTCCCCCCAGTTTATATACTGAGCATGATGTCATATGGTGTTGAATAACCCCTTGGTCTGTTGAGATCAGCTGTGCTGGCTCTTTCTTCTCCTAGTTTTCCATTCACCCCTAGCTGCCTTGCCAAAATGACAGTACAAAAAGCAGAAAAGGCCTTGGCTCTGTGAAAGTTCTGCTCAGCAATAAAAAATACATCCCTATATTATCACATTGTTTTCAGAATAAAGCCAAAACATAGCCCTATACTAGCTACTGTGAAGGAAATTAGCTCTACCGCAGCCAAAGACCTCAAGACCAGTATTTGGAACTTTTTCAGTGTGGAAAATGCTTTGGACGTGAGCAAGGCTTGATAATTAATTTTACTCTTTAAAAAAGTGGTGGCTATTCTTAATTAGCATTTTATTTCAGTCCTTCTACTTTAATCAGGTACCTCTAAATTTCTGTAGTGACAAGAACATGGAAGAAAGCTAATATACCTGGAATTGCCTATTCTTCTTTTACATTCACAATAATAAAATTAAATTGTTCATGCTGCTTTTCAGACGTTCGGCGTTATAAAGTGTTTCACAAAGTAATGAATTAAACGTTGGTAGTGCCGTGCCTTGTAGGTAAATAGAGCTTCTATTATGCTACAATTGTTCACACACAGATGTAGAATTGCAACCTGATTTTATATTGAGAGCATGAATGGAGAGGACACTGAGGTTGTTCTCTACTCATTTTATACAGTTCCAACAGCTCTAAAAATTTTCACCTGAATAGGCAAAGGCAGAAAGAACAGCTACAGATGAAGAAATTACCAATAGCTTTGTTTAGTCGTTATTATATTTAAACAAACAGAACTAGCTAACCCAAAGCCTTTGTTGGCATTGTGATTTGTCAGTATGCAAAGAGTGTAGTCACAGAGTAAAAATGTTCAACAGTATTCACAGTTTGTTTGCAAATCACCATATCTAAATTTATTGTCAATATAAAGAAACTATTATAAGTGAAGTATATGAGTTCTGTTAAATGCTAATGTAGATCTGAATAAATAATTTATTCAGTGCCCCCTTTGGCCAGATTTCTCGTGTTAATTCCACCTGATCCCTTCTGTCCCACTTTAATTTTTTTCTTTTTACTGTAATTGAAATCTTTCTCCTGCTGTGTCATCTCACAGAGAAGTGATTTAAGTTAGAAACTAAATATATTATTTTTTATTAAACAGGAGATTTAAGTCCTGATTTAAAGAGAAGGACTGCAGATAGGGGAAGCAGTGGCTACTTGAAGGTTTCCCCATCCAGTTTACTACAAAAAGGCTTTTGTAAACCTTCCCAGGGGGAAACAGCCTCTGAGCTTCCACCAGCTCTGGTGTTGGGTCCGTCAGGAGCTGTAGGTGGATCTCTGCTCCCCTGTGGACCTCCATGGGCTGCAGGGGAACAGCTGCCTCACCATGGTCTTCACTTGGTCGGGCAGCTGGAGCACCTCCTCCCTCTCCTGCTTTACTTACCTTGGGGTCTGCAGCGTTATTGTTCTCAAATTTTATCACTCCTCTCTCCACTTCTATTTCTTCAGCAGTTCTTGTCTCCCTAACCCTATTATCCCAGAGGCACTACTACCATCAGTGGTGGGCTCAGCCTTGGCCAGTGTGCCTTCATCTTGAAGCTGGTTGGCATTGGCTCTGTCAGATATGGGGGAAACTCCTGGCAGCTTCTCACAGAAGCCACCCCTGTAGCTTCCCCATTACCAAAACCTTGCCGTGTGTACCCAAAAAATATACATTTTGAGAAAAATGTCTAGCTTTTGGCCAGATCGTATGAGATTAACACAGGAAGTGGTGGCAATAAAGGTAACCATCGAAAAGGACAGCCAAAGGCTACAGGACCTGCTCATTAAAGAAGAACATCACATTTCTGTAGTTGTGACCTACCACTGCCATCAGATTATGCAAATAATTTTTAATGAATAAATTTGATATTGAATACATTAGGCCAATTATGCCAATAATTGCATAATAAGAACCTAAATATTAGGGAGTTATTCTGAAAAACACAGAGCAAAATAAAACACTAAAACATCAGAACAGTTATTCCTATAAGGTCCAGCAGTGATCTGTGCCTTTATGGTAATTTGATATATGTGTTAATAATTGATTTGCAGCTTTTGATCACTATGCTGCATTGTTAGCTAGCCATGGGGATTGAACTTGAATTGAGAAAATTGAAACCCCATGCACTGAATGAGTATAATAGACTACTCTGTGGGTAAATTACATTTATTTGGCTGCAGCCAGCAAGATAAAATACTTAATCTAAAAAACTAATAATCACAAAACAGAAATTCATCACTATAATTCATTTCTGTGGTACATGTTACAAATTAAAAAATAAACACTAGAGGAAACTACATATAAAGAATCCCAGAGGCTCTTAAACTATTCAAAACAGATAATAATTTAATTGCTGAGCAACTGTAATGCTACTTTATTGATGGATTATGCTCATAAATTGTGACTGTGTGAACAAATTATATTTTTTAAAAAATCAGAAGCAAATAATAAAAATATACTTATAATGGTGCTATTGAAATTCAGTTCTTAAGTTTCATAATTTTGTGTTTACCTTTCTCATGTGAAAGTTTCACAACACAATTAAACAGTCATTATTCACCTCTAATTGATATAGGTGTTCATCCTGCTTTCACTGAAATTAGAACCATAATTTTATATGCTAAATAGGAAAAGTATTTTTTCCATTGGATAGAAATCTACTGGATTTAAAATAAGATATATATATTAGAATGAAAAGATTATGCCTTCTAATATAGTACAGTACAATCATAGAATCATAGAATCATTTACGTTGTAAAAGATCTCTAAGACCATTGGGCTGTGTTAACCCAGCACAGCCAAGTCCACCACTAAACCATGTCCTCGAGTGAGACATCGACATGCCTTTTAAATATCTCCAGAGATGGTGGTTAAATCAGTTTCCTGAGCAAAATGTTCCAATGTTTGCCAATGTTTTCTGTGAAGAATTTTTTCTTAACAGCCAATCTAATGTTCCCATGGCACATCTTGAGACTCTGTCCTCTTGTCATTCTGGTTGCCTAAGAGGAGACCAACCCCTCCCTGGCTACACCTTCCTTTTAGGGAGTTGCAAAGAATGATGAGGTCTCCCCTGAGCCTCCTTTTCTCCAGGCTAAACACTCTCAGATCCCTCAGCCTATACTCATATGACTTGCTCTCCAGGCCCTTCACCAACTTTGCTGTGCTTCTCTGGACACGCTCCGGCACCTCAAAGTCTTTCGTGTAGTGAGAGGCCCAAAACTGAGCACAGGATCTGAGGTGCAGCCTCACCAGTGACAAGCACGGAGCAACAATGACTTCCCTAGTCCTGCTGACCACATCTGATAAAAGCCAGGCTGCCACTGGCCTTATTGGCCATCTGGGCACACTGCTGGCTTGTGTTCAGCTGGTATAACTTTTACTAAGGGAGAAAAAACATGGATATTTTTATAAATAGAGTTATAAGGAAAATGAATACTCAGTTTAACATGAATTATCCAGACTCTCATACTGATGAATATAATAATCTTTATTCTCTGAATTAAACTAGTATGGTCTAAGAGTACATTAAATTTGAAGACTCCTTCCAAGAACCAATTTATTTGTCTTGGACATTCTCCATGCAAGACAAAATGCAAGACAGTCTATGCAGTGGGTATACAGTTACATTATTGTCTAGTCATAGTCAATAGAAAATAGACTACCATCTTCCTGAAGACAGTTAGAAGACCTATTGATCTATTGATTTATTTGTTAAACTAATTTACAAATTTTTCCACTCTCACAAGCACTGGTGTCTGTATAACTGGTCCAAATACAGTAAATAGTATCATTTTTCAAATTAAGTTTTCTTTAGGAAATCTTACCCACCCCAACTTGTTCAATGCCTTCCTTGGCTCTCAGAATCAGCATATCCACAAAGTAGAATGGTATAAACAAAGTCTCCAAAGATCCTTTGAATTTTCCTTTCTCCTTGGAAAGAGGTGAGAAAAAAAATCTTTTTTACATTAAGTCAGTCTTTACCTACCTATTTCAACTATGACAATAAATAGTAGTGGGGGACAAAGTGAGACCATGAAAAGAACATGAACAGCTGCAAATTTAATAGTTTTAGTTGTTAGTCTCAGTTAAGTCAAATATTACAAATATTTCCACCCTTGATATTACATAGAATAGTCAGATTTGATTCTATAAATCATGGTATAATATAATCAGGTATATTTAAGTTCTTAAATAATCACAATCTGCAATTCTTTTATTATAGAGCCTGTAAACTCAAAGAAGGATCTTGTTGATGTTGATAAACAGACGAGTACCACAGCAGTGACAAAAAATCCAATTAAATGTAATTTACAGGTGACTGGGAAGATTCACAATTAATTGATGGTCACAGAAGAATTCAAAAGAATTAAAACTATGTTGTGTGTATAAGCCTATTACACCTGACACATTCTGAACTGTATGTGAAAAAGTTGTAACTCTTACCTTTGTATGCATTGTTAACATCAAAATAGAAAATTAAAACATCCGTATGCATCAGTTTTCAGTTATATAAGCACTCAGTAAAATATAAACCAAGATCTTTTCACATCATGGGAAAGAATATAAAATCAAATGATCAGGCACACACATTTTTTTTATTTCAGTAATGACCAGTAAATCAGACATCAGAAAATCTCTCTGTTTCCACTTGTCATGCTAGCAGTAACTTAAAAATTATCATATCTATAAAGGATGGGAATGAAGCTTTCAATTCTACTCATGCTTTTTACATAAAGCAGTTATCAAATAAAAGAACACCCAGAATCAATTCAGGGAAGGAATATATCTCAGCCTTGATGCTTCTCCTCAAAATTTTTCCTCATTAAAATAATTTCTAAAAATTCAAAATTCTTCTTTTCTTTAAAATAGATGAAAGTGAACCAGCTATTTTCAATTCATGATTATAACTAGCTGTAGGTACAAAATCTGTTTGCTTTTTAAAAACTTGTTCAGACATAACTTCACTATAACTGAATTAAAGGAAAAGTAAAAACCTTAGCCTTTTAGCTTTAGTAGAAATATTTAATATATACATCTCAAAGAGCCCATCCATCACGTGATTATGAATATGAGGAGTATGTATGCATTGAAACTTCAGTTGAAGCTAACCAGAATTCATACTTTCTTATTGAGCTCAATGGAGATTTAAGCTAACTCAGAAAATAATACTGTGAGAACTATTTTAAGACATGAATATCTGGATATGAATCTAAGAAGTAATGAGTTGCATGTTGGTAGTAAACCTTGCTATTTACCATATCCAAAATATATTCTACTCAAATTTCATCTTACTAGCAAAATATGCTGTATTTCTTTAAAGTAGTGGCAAGGACATCATAGTTTTCTGTGCTCAATCATATATATATGTGTATGAATGTTATTTAATGAATTGGAAATGCCAGCAGATTATTTTTGTAGTTATAATATATTGAAATGGTGAATTTCTCTAGTGAAAGAGTCCAATTATAACCACCTGATCATATTCATCATCTGCTCCCATACAAGTTGACAAGCTCAGAAGGTTTACATTTAAAATGCTCCATCAGAATAGAAGGTTTTTATAGAAGGATTATAAAAATCCCCATTTAGAATAGAGATCAAAGTCTATATTTTGTGACCTTAGAAGATACTTGGACTACCTTTTTCCTGTATTGTGCATCAGGTAAAAGCAGCAATAACAGAGATTCAATCATTTATCAAAAATGAACCATAATCCCGATAGCTGTGTCACTAAATTGCAATTGGAATTACTAAATTGCGATTGGAATTCGACATTTGTGGAAATTTTGTGTGAAAGATGGTTTTTTATAAATTTGTCCCTTAGTTTTATATATAACTTGAAAAGACAATACAAAATAAGTTTTTCTCACTACTAGAGGTAACTAATTATGAATTATAATGGTGTTTTAAATCAGAAAATTAATTTATAGATTTTTCCAATTTCTTTAGACCTTAAATAATATAGAAAATCAAAATTCATCAAAATTATTCTATATGAATATTAATTTTCTCCTTGTATGCATACTTGGATAGGACTATCTTTGTATTGAATCTAGGCATTTATTTTTCAAAAAATAGATAGACTGTCATTTATAAGTCTCTTGATACAAAAAAGTCAAATAGAAAGGGCTTTTTACATCTGTTCAGTACCATCTATTATTTATATCATAATCCAATTGAAAAATTCATATTTTCAGGAATAAATCAAACACAACTTATTCTATCTCTAACTCCATTGAAATAAAAAAATACAAAAAATTATTAATTATTATAATTATATTTTTAACACTAATGTCATGAATGTCATGATTTTTTTGAATGAGCAAGAATGACAATGTCAGGACTTTAAATTCACTTCAGGCAATGGTCACAGAGGAATATTGTATGAGCTGAGAACAGAGAAATCTATTTCTAATGAAGTGATTTAATTAAAAAGAACAACTAAAAATTAAAACTACTAAGAACAGTCTTTCCTGTGCTAAAATAGGAGTGACTATGCCAAGGAAATTAAGTAATGTTAATATAGGAGTAATTACTGAAGAGCCATGATAAACTTATTGAGAATTAGTCAGTGTTCCTGAAAATCTTTTGAGACAGAATGACTGACTTGACTGATTCTGTAGTTTATACTTTTGCTTTACTCAAGCTGTTTGAAGAATTTATTCATTTTCCAGGATTTTAATTCCCTTCTTATTCTTTTGTTGCTTCATACTGAAATGAGCCAAATAAAGCCATTTAAAATAGTTTTTGTAAAACAAAATTTGCCCAAAGGATCAGATTTTTAATAAGACTTCACTCAACATAACAAAAAAAAAATATAACCTGAAATTTCACTTATTTTCAACAAATATTCCTCTACAAACATTTCAATTTTGACATCACCATTAAAAATAAATACTAAAATTCTATTCTGTATCCAATCTTCTCATTTTTTTCTTATCAGAATAGTCCTTGATCCTTTTCCAGGGTGAAAAATGAACCAAAACAGAAATAATTGTTCAAGAAGGAAGATTCTGAACAGAGAATGAATATGTTTAAACAATAGTTTAATATTTTTCTAGCAGGAATTGTAAACAATTTTAATGTAATTGTAAAAAAATATTGCAGTAAGTCAAAATTTAATTTTTCAGCATATAATATTTTCATCTGCAAGGCTTTATCAGACTCTATCAACCTGAAAATTTAGTCGCTTCATCACTAGCTTTTGTTAATACACCAATTACTTGCAATTACTGTTGCTGTTGCTCTCCCTCCAGTCTCTCAGTGACAATGCAGCATGTGCTTTTCTACAGTCTTGATGCCCCTATTATAAAACAAAAAATATCACCACAATAGGGTTGCAAACACTGATATAATTCCTCCAAGAATTCTAGTTCAGAATAGCTGAAAAGGGACTCAGGGTCCTAGATACATTAACACTTTCAAATAGACACTATCCCAATATACTTCTACCAAGATACCCATGTCCAACCTCTTTTTCCAGCATTTTTCCTACTCTTACTTGCTGCTTCCACCCACAGAACACATGCCTTTAATATCTCCATGAAATCTGGAGATGTTTTATAGCCATGAGGAAAGGGTATTTCTCTGTCTTGATAGAAAGAGAATATTGACCACTTTTATTTTTTTATTTTAAAAAAAATTAGAAAATTAAACTAGACAGCTTTCCAGCTCAGCTAAGATAGGAAGCATATCACAATTAAGCATAGGTAGAAAGAGGAGATGAGGGGGGTAAAAGGAGGAGAGGAGCTGGGTACAGAAATAAGAAGGATCTTGGCAGTTCCAATATACATGAGTTCACAATGGGAAGGCAATCATTAGGGCACAATATCAAATTTTTTTTTGTTTTTAGCCATGCATCATTTGCCCTCTTTGTTGAGATCATAAGGTTGTTGTTGACTCAAAGGGTTAATCACATTTTTTCGTAAAATACTCTACTACATAATGCTGATGTGACTGCAGACTTGACTTCATTGCTAATTCTTCAGTACCTTTGCCACCGCATCCTTTTGCAGCCCACGGAAGAGAGGTCAGTGCATGTCCAGAAGCTTCCAAATTACCTCTCCTGTTAGGACAATGGAAGCCTGAAAGACTCATGCTCTTGACTGATGTCATTTCATCGATATGGCATCTGCTATTAGCAAATCAGTAACTGCTTCAAATGAATTTATTCTGCTTTGCTATCCATTCTACACTGTGCATTTGTTTTTAATAGAGTCTTATATGGTTCATTGCTCACTGTGGAAGTGTAATCATATTTTTTGGCCCTTCAGAGTAAGTTAGTATCAATGACAAAAAGACCAGAACTGGGGGAAAAAAAAAAAAAAAAAAAAAAAGCAGAGCTGCCAAATGCAGCTTTGGATCCCAAAGGCTGCAGGGATTTAAAACACAGCTGAATCTGGATTCTCAGCTACAGGCAGAAGCTTCAGGCCAGCAGCTGCCAGAGGCCACACTGTGAGTATTCACAGGCATCAGGGGACAGAAGGAAATAGGAAAAAATTATAGGGACTTTTTTTAATGACTTGCATCTGCTATTGATGAAATTTCCCAGTGTAGGCAAAGAGCTGTCAAAAATTTACATAAAATTTTCAGCCAGTATGTCCCTTATGATTTTTTTGGTTCACACAGATGAGTGCACTAGACTCAACTGGCACGGGTAGTAGCTACGGCTTTACTTGACCTTCTGCTGCTAGTCTTTTTTGTGTGTCCCTTTTGCTTTTGCAAATACCAAACAAGAATAAGACTAAGTAAAGAAGAGTGATTTAAGTCCATTCCTCCATGAAAAACTTATTCCCTGGCCATCTGGCATCTCCTTAGGTGGTAACTAAAGATGTTTAGTGATAGATGAGGCTGCATTTGTGAACTTTATGAGCCATGGTAATAAGAATATAAGTGCCCTGCCAAGTAACAATGGCATAAAGGCTTCATTAATCTTGTCTAGACTGCACTATGGTTATAGAGGGTTGTTTCCCTGTCCTACTCTAGGAAGGTGATGTGAACTGAGCCACTGTGTATTTGGCCAGGCATCTGAAAGCGGTGATAGCTGTCCACAGAGACAAAAAACATCCTATAAAATAGTGGAGTACCATCCTTCTTAGTTGCTGAAGCATAACTGCTGTGGAGTCTGGATACATAGATGTGTGTGTTGTCAGTATAGTCCGAGAAGCTGGGAGGTTTGCTTGGGCAAAGCCTGATATGACTGCTCACAGCACTACTGAAAGGTAACATGAATCAGGAAGAGGTGATGTTACTTTCCAAAAAACTTCTCAGTTCTTGAGCTGACCAATCCTCAGAAATGGAAGTTGAGGTTGCAAGCTTCTAAATGAACCATTTAAGTTTTCTTCTTGACAGCCACTCTTATTGTTACACTGGTAATTTTCCATTTTCTTATGCACAGAACACAATTTTTCTTATCCTGCAGTTTTTCTTCTGCTTACGGCTTCCCCATATTTTGCATAGTGACCCTGTGCGGCAAGGCATCATTATTCTGATAAACCAGACACTGGAGAAAAATGGTAGCAGTTCAGTTAAATTTTCACCTTTCCCCTCTCCTCCCTCCAACCCCCCTACCTCCCCTGCCCCCTGCCTTCTTTTTAACAAGTACAGACCTGCAAATCTGGGCTAGTTTAAATTAATCTGCATCTGTACCCATGCCTCTGAACAGCTGAGTTCAGGTATAGAGCAGAGATTCTTCTTAGAGCAGTGTCACTGATAGATGTTGCTGGTTGCTGCTGCTGCTGACATGGTTGCCCAAGGTAGAAGATTAAAATGTTGCAGTGCCAATAATGTGCTCCAGTGCAGCGGTGGATTAGTCCCCCTTTGGGATAGAGGACTCATTTTACAGGAGTTGATCTGACAATCTGAGTGGCCAAAGGACACTCTCAAAGCTGTGATATGAGTCATAACAAACCCCCCAGGAAAAGCAAGAAAGGCTGAATACAACACAATGTGTGAGGCAGGGCAGCCTATCTGTGGTGTACACTCACAAAATCAAACCCTCCACCTTCTCGCCAGTCCACTGGTTCCTGCTTGTAAAAGTCATGTACCCATGCTCTTTACAGTCTCAGCTTTCCACAAATTCAAGATCTCTAGTGCAGGTACCCAGTACCAATTATCATAAAACCAAAACATTGTTGTCTACCACATTTTTTGTAGCTTTATCTGGTACTGAACAAAGCCCCTTTCACTCTTCTACTGTTTCTTTTTATGTATCTTCATGAGTTGCTCTTGGTTTAAATTTCAGTTCTTGAATGTCTAATCTTTTTAATAAATATTCAGTATATTTAAGACTTACTTTGTTTTTATGGTAGAACAGAATTTCTTGAAATTAAACTTTCTTTTTTTGTATTTCAGTAAGTCTATTTTCTGAGATATGTTTTCACTTCCATCCAGATTCAATAGAATTCAAAGCTGTGTTTCAAAAAAGTCAAAAGAATCATAGTTTACATACATGTCTTAACATCTCAAAATTCTAATTTAAACTTTGAGTAGTTCTGAATTTGTTAAAGCTCATTTTTAAACTAATTGTTAACTGATCATTAACAAAACTATTCTCTTTTCTTTCTAATGATCTTAGGAGAGGTAGCTCTTCTGAATTTTTTGAGTAGGTCAGATATTGCCAGGTAATGAATTCCTCTGAGAATATAAGTAAATAAATATAAATTATCTCTCATAGTTTTCTGTATTAGTTACCTCTCCTGTAACATTAAGGAGCTTTACTATACTGCACAATTATTCTTAATATTCTTAGAATCATAGAAAACCTTGGATTAGAAGACACTATAAAGATCATCTAGTTCAAACCACCCTGCCATGGACAGGGATGCTGCCCACTAGGCCAGGTTGCTCAGGGCCCTATCCATCCTGGCCTTGAAGACTTCCAGAGCCTTCTTTATGTATAAACTAAATCTGACCTCTTTCAGTCCAAAGGCATTCCACTCTGTCCTATCATTATCTGCCTGCGTAAAACTTGCTCCCCTCCCCTCCCTTCCCCTCCCCTCCTCTCCTCCAAATAAACCCGTGTCTCTCAGCCTGTCTTCATGGTAGAGGTGCTCCATCCCTCTGATCACCTTAGTGGCCCTCCTCTGCACTCACTCCAACAGGTCCATGTATTTCCTGTTCTGAGGATATTGAGACTGGATGCAGTAAACCAGGTGGGGTTTCACCAGAGGGGAATAGAGGCAGAATCACCTCCCTCAACCTGCTGCCCACACTGCTTTTGATGCAGCCCAGGAGGCAGTTTGCTTTATGGCCGCCGAGTGTACACTGTTGACTCATGTCTGGCTTTACATCCATGAGAACCCCCAAGTCCTTCTCAGCAGGGTTACTCTTAATCCCTTCATTCTCCAACCTGTATTGAACTTCATGAAGTCCATGAAGTTGAACTTCATGAAGTTCATACAGGCCCACTTCTTGGACTTGTCCAGGTCCCTCTGGATGACATTCCAATCCTTCTGTTCTGTCAGCTGCACCACTCAGCTTTGTGTCACCTGCAAACTTGCAGTCTGCTCAATCCTCCCTCTATGTAATTGATGAAGACATTTAACAGTACTGGACCTTATATGGACCCCCCAAGTGACAACCCTCATGACTGATCTCCTTCTGGTCAAAAGCTCTGACTGCACTTGATTTTCCCTCTGTATGGCTCTTTGGATGACTCTTCTGGCACTGGGATTACCCAAATCAGTATTTGGTTATGAGGTGAAATAATCTAGGTCTAAGTTATTCAACAGCTTTCCAGAATAAATTCTAGAGTCACTTTCACATCTTACGTGAGCATGGGTAAATTTTAGCTGAACAGGGGATACATCATTGTTTCACAGATTTTCAAGAAAATATTAATAAGTATGGATACCATTTTTTTTCTACTGAGGAGGTATTTAATCTTTGAAAGTCTTGGGTATGTAGAAGTACAGATTATCAAAGAGAAAGTTTTCAAGGCTTTGTTTCATTAACAATTGGTACATACATGGCATTGCTCGTAGGACTGCTTATGACACCATTATTTTCTAGACCAGTAAATTTAACCAAGCAAACAAAATATTTAAAATTTTTCTTCTTGTTAGTAGGCGTATGGACTGTTTTAATGAGTGGTATTTTTTCCATTTAAAATTATGCAAATCAAAAAAAATCTTAGAACAGCTTAGAATATTTGACCCCATTAAGTGGGGTCACTAGGTCACTAGAGGCTGGAATGTTTCATTCTTTCTCCATTACCTTATAGCCTTAATAGTCACATGGACATGCAATATATTGGATATCTTTCAGAGAAGTAATTATTAAAAGTACATATTAACTATGAGCAGGTTTGGTTTTTTCTTTTCTCTTTTTTTAATCCACTGTACCCATTACTCTGTACACTTTAAGGTTAGACCTGTTTCCATTTGAATGGGCGTCATTCCTATAAGTGTGCTTAAAACTGACTGGACATGAATCTTTTTTCATCTTGAAAAGGTCCAGTTGTATTCATGCAGTGCCTGACTTGCAGAGGATACTCGTATGGACGGTTTACTTGTATCTAAGACCATCTGTCCGCAGAACAGTGTAAGGATGTGTGAAAACTCCTCCAGTCTTGTTACTAATTCCTAGCAGACCCAGCAGGATGATTGTATGTATGTTCATTGTCTTCAAGGGTAGTACTGAGCTGATAATTGTTGTATTTATATTTTCCCTAAATAGCAAATTCTTACTTTAGGGCATATTATTAGGTCTGAAAAAAATTTAAATGAGGATATTAAAAGTTTGGTATAAGTGAGCTATAAGACCCTCAGGACCTCCACAGTGTGCTCTCAGAAAACTAATCTTATACAGCATTAAATTGCTCTGCCATCCTTGAGGACTTGAAAGCTTTTTATTTCAAGTAAGTTAATTCACCACCATTGTTTGTATAAACAGACTTACAACAGCACTGTCATTTAGCATATCTGTCTCATTAACAAAAATGAGCACAGCTTTTTCTTCATTATCCATGAAAACATCAGTATCTGTTTTAAAATATTGAAATGGATTTTTATTACATTTTTTAATCTAAAATAAATTTGAGACATATGAATGACTGCCATCTTTTATTATTATTCTTTACAATGTATCACCCTTCCAAGATTTCTTCGGTAAATATAATGTTTTCAAGGATTGTTTCGTTTTAAAAAGAAATGCATAGAACTTAACCTGAGAAGAGTCTTGAAAATTAGGTTAATTTATGGTTTTGTTTACATAATAAATCAAACAAAAAAATCAACATTATCTTAAAAAGTATTTTGAAATTTATATATGAATGTTAATATCATGAAAATTATCTTGAAACATTGTGATAAACATAAATTACTTTAATTATGTTTTCTGTAGTACCAAAAAGTAAACATATACATTCCAACCACAATTTGTAGCCCTTTTCAAGGTATAGATAATTTGTTGAAAACTTTCCTTAATGTTTGAGCTGAACAAGTATTATACCATGACATCAATAAGCCATCTTTCATGGAGTTATGATGCTGAGTCTCAAAGAGGGATAAGGGCAATATACATTATCCCTGTCACTTAAGTAGAGGTGTTACTTGTTACTTTGGATCCACATTGTGAGTATAGCTTTAACAAGTTAAGCCCCCTATATAATTTCAGATAATTTAGAGTATTCATAGCTAAAGTGCACTGATGCTAATGCTCTGTCAAGCAGCAACTGTACTTCATTCACTAGAAGGCTGAAATTCAGTCATGTCTCTGTCTCTCTCTGTATATTCTTTAAGTACATTGCATGTCCCAAATATGTATCACTTAGTCTTTATGAAAAAAAAATACTTTTAACTGTCTCCTTTTTCATTAGACTGTAAGGCATGTCTTATATGTCATTTAGATATTCACCAAGATTCGGATTATGCACATTTTTTTTTCTCATCTTCTAGAAATATATTTATATTGGTAGCAATAGACAAGTTTGTTTGCTTTAGTGTAATATTGGGAATACAAGTATGATATTTTCATTTTAGGCACACTGGACAAATTATCTTTTTGATGTCCTTTCTTTGACTAGTTAGGAAAGGTTTTGGACTTTAATACACTGTTTAAGCCATTATAGACAACTGATTTTGTAAGTGTGATACACTGAGTACAGAAAAACATGCTGGGAGTCTTTTCCCCTTGAACTTAGAAGGCACTCTGCTTTCTTGCTCCAAAATTTCAAATTTTGCCCTCCCACTCATGTTAAGCATGAAAGTCAAAGTTATGTTCTTAAATAATATTGAACTATTAACACTTTTTTTTTTTTTTTTTTGCCCAGATACATGCCCTCAGGTTACCCAAAAACTGTATTAATAGCTAGGAATGGGTTCACTAAGTCTCTCATGAGCAGTGAAGAAGTAGTGAAGCCACAGAGGAAATATTCCTGTAGTTGGGACTCTGAGAAAGCTCTCTCTGCAGTAGAATCAGGAGGCAAAGATCTCATTTGTACTAATAAAAGAACATAATTAAAACTTCAGTTAACAGTTATTTAATTCACGTTTATTCTTAAATTGCATCTATTCTAGTCCATTATTATATCACAGAAGTTATCTGCACTGACAAGTGTGGGGTGCTTGGCTAAGAACAGGCACTCTGGACAAGCCATACTAATAGGTCCTGGCCTGAATTAGCAAGAGGCCTGCTTGCAGGTTACAGGAAAAGTACTGGCATTTGATATCAGGTTACAAGAATGTAAACTATTGAGATAATGGGAAGGAGCTCTCAGAGAAAGACAATGATTTAATGCTCATGGACACTGCATATAGACCAATCACATAGCAACATGTACTAACTAGTAAGAAGTGTGTTTTAACTATTGCAGGCCAATTTTGTAGCGACATGTACCTGTAGTTAACCAATAATGTAGTGACATGTATATGTGTGAGAGTATAAAGCAAATGTTGTAACACATAATAAACGAGATCTGCCTATCGATCATATTGGTCTGCGTGCAGTTTCTTCGTGCCATCTCAGCCACAGATAAGCTAAACACTGCTATAAATTGCAATATCTGAATTAAGTGTAGAGTTGGTGTGACTTCCAGTTAATAACAAACTTCTGTTTATTTTAGTATCTTCCTCTGAGGATTAAATTGACACCTCTTTTATGCTCTTTTTTTTTCCTCTGGCTTTGTCACAAATTCCTATCGATATCCTTTTCCCCCTTTTTTGGAGACACAGGGTGGTGATCTATGCATCCCTTTCCATTCACTGCATGGACTCTGATTTCCAAAGCTGTTTCAGGGTAAGTCTGTTTCTCAGAGGTATCTGTACATCCAGCTTTATTGACAAAGACTCTAAGAACCCCCATCCATTAGAGTGGGTGTCATGGAGAGGTGTTCAGCTTGAAATAGAACTTTGACCAAGCAATTACTGTTCTGAAGAGGGTTGTCAAAATAGGAACTAGCTCTTCTGCCTGCCTACAGTTAAAAGAGGTTTGGAGACTAGAAATTCTCCACATGAGACAAAAGAGAAAAGAGATTTCCATCAGAACCTCAAAAAAAGGAGATATAACTAACTCCACCACCTTGTGACCTCCCTGCTTTGCAGTGTTGCTGTTCCACTCCATATCTACCTGTTGCTCTGTTGATGCACCATCATTCCTTCCCTAGTGAGACTCTCTTAGCTGTCTCCTCAGCTGCCTGTGATCCAAAGCCTACTTCTAATACAACATCACTGCCTAATTTTGATTCAGATTTCTGGGAAAATGGTTGAATGATAAACTGCATCTGTTAGATGTATAGATTAGGACCATGCAAGATAAGGAAGATAAGACTGAGATTAGAGCTAAGACTTTCAACAAGGGCATCTAGCTAGCAGCTCAAGTTTTTAAGAGGAAAATCATTAAAATGACAAGTTAAAAAAGCATAAGGAGAGAAAAATGGGGACTTGGAAAACAGCAACTTAAAAATCATGACCCTACAGGAAACAGTAAAGGACAAGGCTTTTCCCCCGATAGACAACTGATGCAAATGAGCAAAAGATCAGAGGTAATGTTATATTATTTGTGACAGTAAACTCACTATCTCTGCATCAGTATTTTCATACTATTTAACATTTCACCTCTGCAATTTGGTATAGTCTCAAAAAATTCTAGATTTTGACATGATTTAAAAACAGTCAGAATTTTTCATAAAAATACAAGTTTTGACCAAATAGTGATCTCTTCTCTAAATTGAAAGTTAAACTAGAAAAATGATTATTGGTTCCAGTTTCCTATTTTTCACAAAAATGTCCTGCATATCTTCTGTAGATTACTTGTAAATGCATTAAGACTAATGAATTGCTACAGCTGACTAAATAAACAAATAAAAATAATTTAATTTGGCATCACAGCAGATGTTCCATTTAGTTAAAAAATAAACCTTGACAGGATAGCTAATAGTGACATTGCTAGGACCTGAGTTACTGGAAACCCAAGGTCAGAAACTTGTCTCTAGTTAGAGATATTTGTGCAACTCTCAATACCTCACCTCAGTAAATAGCTGGGTTCAGTAACAGAAGTAGGAACATACTGAAGCTCCCTTCAGATGGGTAAAAATTCTTGACTTCCTTAATATTGCCCAGGAACTGTGTAATGCAACTTTTGATGAAACTAGCAGAGTTCTGTTAAAAGAAAAAAAAGTTTATATAAGAAATCAACATCAACAGTAAAATTATTTATTAGAAAACACCCCAAGTTTTATCTCTAGAAAATCATAGAGAAGCTGGGAAATGAAAATATCTGAAAAACACTAACAAATTAATTTAAAAATAATTCAAAGCAGATAAAGTAAACATTAACATGAAATTTGAGCAATGAATTTGTTTTTATTTCTAAAAAATAACACCCTTTGCTTTTTACTATTGATTTTCTAAGTACTGTTCTGAAATTTTCACAGTACACCTTACAGCTGCTGTTGACTTAGAAAGGTATCAATCCTTGGAACTACTTGGAAAATATTTGTAGTTGGAGTCAGTTTTATAAAACTAAGGCTTTCTAAATACTAATCAAAAAGTCCTAAGTTAGGGACAGTCTGACAGTTTTTGATTTAATATTTCAGTTTTACAAACAGAGAGTAATACATGCGGAATAAAATCCAAGGCTCTGGTCTGCTCCTTTTGGATGAGCTGAAGCTTCTCTTTCATCCATAATATAAGATCAAATTTTGAGTTAGCTTTCAGTTTGAAAACTTTGTTGGTGGCAGAGTTTGTGGGGAAGAGGGTTTGGGGAGGTGCTTTTTGCCTTCAGAGTGACTTTCTGTTCATTAAAATATATGTAATGTATCCTTCAAAAATATTTATTGTTATCTCAACTTTCTCTTATTCAGTGAATGTTTTAATGGGCTGACCTTGAATCTATATGACAAGGTAGAATGTCATCAAAGGTCAACAATGGCAACAGTGCAATGATCCATAATCCATGAAACTGATGCAAAACTGAGAGGTTTATTAGACACTTATTGATGTAATTTATTTGATGTGTCAATAACAAAATTGCAGTTTACTAAGATAATTGCCTGATTCACATTTGCCTGGCACACATCACATGAGCTTATCATAAGATAAATCATTTGATAAGCTTCAAATAGTATTTTAAGTTTCAGATCCTTATCTTCAAGATCAGTTTGAGAAATACTACTAAACCAGATGAATTCTGAGGAAATGCACTATAGCCATACGTCCCTTGTTTTCCTTAACATTGAAATCATCACCAGCAATGATTTGAGGGTTTTGCACTTGACTGGCACTCAGCAAATTTGCATATTTGACAAATGTGTTGACTCAGGAATTCTGTGTTTTAATCTTGCTTCTGAAACAATGACTTTGGGCATTTGTCCATTTAAGTGACTTTGTTTCACTTTCTGTATAAAGAGAGTTACTGTAAAACTTATACATCTCATAGACTTAAGTAATGTTGGTAAAGCACACTGAAGGTACAATAAATTATTCAAGTAATTTTAATGTAAGAGGAATTTTTCCTCTAATCTGGACTTTTTACTGAACAAGTCGTGTTTGGCAGCTGATTCTTGTGTATGCCTCAGCTGGACAACTAGTTCCCTTTTTAACATTTTAGGAGTAGACTTTCAGACAGGAAATTACATACAGAACTTTCATTAGCATAAACATAGAATTTATTTTTATAAACAGGCTTGGCATCTAGAAATTCATGTATCATGGATTTTCAATGTGTTACAGTGAGACATTTAACACTTGCATAATCAATTTAGTTTTAACTTGTAAACAACACAGGGCAAATCTACGAAGGGAAAATTGAGAAAAGAAGAAAAAAGCAATTGAATCGTTAACTCAGCCCAAATAGAAAGCTGAAATTTAGAGTTCCAGTTGATGTAAATGGGGTGCTTTTTAGCAATTGCAGTTACATTTATGAGCAACAAGAAGAGCAGAAAGATATGTGCCATTTATTTTGGCTGTACTTTGTTTAGGTTTGTCAGGTTGTCACGTAGGGCACCTGGAACCAAGAACTGGAAGCCATGGGGACTTTCCAAGGCTCTCAGAGCATGTTTCACCAGCCCAGCAAGGAGTAGGAAAAAGGATCACTTCCCTGGACCTCTTGGCTACACTCCTACTAATATCACAGAGGGTTTATTTGACTGCCTTTTCTAGAAGAGTAAATTGCTGTCTCATGTTCAACCCGTAGCATGTTAGAATTTCCAGGTCCTGTCCTTCAGAGCTGTTTTCTGTCCAGCTGAACCCTGACCTTTGTGTGGGTTTATCCCAGATAAGGTGCAGGACTTTCCATTTGCTTTTGCTAAACTTTATAAAGCTCCTGTCAGCCCATTTCCTGAGTCAATCAAGATACTACAGCCCTCCTTCACCAAACTGTGTCAGCTATGACGTGAACCCATTTGGGTTTATTATCCTGCCATTATTAAAGTGTTAAACTTTCTCACTTCCAGTCTCAGCTCCTGAGGAACACCACTAGTGAGCAACTGCAAGTTACCAGTTAGACTTCATATGATTAATCACAGCGTGAACCTTGGAGTCCTGTTTTCCAGCCAACTGATAGTCTACCTACCAACTTGATATCAGACTTTGCTAGTAGGCAGACTACATCTCCAATATGATAACTGGTCTGTATGAGCATGATAACCCTATTCTGCTCTACACATTCTTAACTACAAAACAGAAGTGCAATTGGAATTGGAAAAAAGGACAATATGGTGATGGTATACCAAGCATACACAGTTGTATTAATCTTTATGTGACTGTATGTAATAGGCATACCACTGCCTTCTGAAATGACTGTAGTATCTGTCTTTGATTCAAACAGAATATATCTAACAATAACTCATGAGAATGTTGTAGATGGTCAATGTGTATGTCAGATTCAAAAAAAGGTGGAAAAATTTTAAAAACCCTAAAAATTTGCTCAGGAATGTTAAGTATAAAATATGGCATTTGTCTTAGGAAGTTCCCGAATAAAACGGTGGAAAATGGGAGAAGAAAGTAGCATTTCACACTTACCTCTTTGTTTTAGAATATATTACCAAGCACTGTGGAATACTGAAGTATATTAACCATTAATCTGGCTTTTTAAGGCAGTTGTGATTTTTTTTTTTTCTGGTTTCACACGGAGTCTTGCCTTCTCCTCTACATTTCCGTAGGGATGGATGGAAGGTGATGATCTGTGTCATTGTTTGTGACTTTACTTCACACTGGTTTGCTCTTAACCTTTTGATTCCTGAGACATAATTTTTGTCTTACATTTATTTCTCTTTTTTCTATCAGGGTGTTTAGCTGAAGAATCATATAAATGTATAAGTATTTTTAGAAGCATTTCCAAGCTATTTGCTATGATAAGCATGGGAAAAAACCAAACCCCTCCAAGATTAGAAAAACACTTCTAATTATTCAGTATTTTACCTGGGTTAAAAAAAAAAAAAACAGTTCCCCCCTCCCCAGTTAACTAATGAAATATGGAAAATCCCACCCATTGAGCACTTTTTTTTTTTTTTAAAATTATCCCTTATACTGTGTAAATAATCTTTAATGTTGTGTTCATTTTCAATCAATTATATTTTTCTTTATTTTTCTTGTGAATTTCTAAGTTGCTTAAGTAGTGCAAAGAAATTATGAATGAAAACTAATTACTAGATCAAGTAGCCTGATAACCTCTTTTAAGGGGTACATAAGTTTATTCCAGTTTTTCCTGTGTTGAGACACATAGCTTCTTTGGCATTACCACATTTGCTGGAAAGACACCAAGCACAAATGCAAAGATTTCAAGGGAATAATTTACCACATTTTGGTTCAGGTGTTTCATCATTCTTTCTTCTCTGAATATATACCTTTTGCCTAATATTTTCTGCCTTAATATTACTTTAAGTTCCTGATCATCTAGTAATTATAATAAATATTAACAAGAATAAATATTTATGCTGGGCAATATGGCCTTTGAAAACAGACATGCTTTCTATCCATAAGTGCCTCCTAAATCAATACAGACAGAAAACCAAAACTAAGAACTATGTCTTTTTCTGTTGAAAGACAAACCAGAGATGGAAGCATCTCCAGTATCAGTGCATGTAAAGGACTAACCTCAACATTATCACACTCATGACACCTGTGTTACTTGCCAGTATCATGATTTCTGAATCCCACACCTGGCAAGGACAACAGTACTTGAACCCAGAACTCTTACCATGGAAACCAGTACTAAAATGTAGGTTATCTGAACCATCATGGGAAGAACATTGCAATGCCATACCCTGCTGTGTCCTTGTCACAAACACCCCTGATGCTGAGCTGATAGCATATGCAGTTTTGTGTCCCCCAGAGACTGACAAAAGCTGCTGTGCTGCACTGGACTGCAAGTGATGCCAGTCCTGCATCCATAACTGCGTGGGACTGAGTTTTCATTCTTCAGCTACTTTGTTCTCTACCTCTCTGTAACATATTGTATGATTATAAACTATTTGTGAGCATATCTGAAATATTCCCCATATGTTCAGAAATCTGAATATCTGACAATCTGTTTTGGGAGGAGACCAATCCAAGGTTGTTCCTGGCAAGTTCTGACTATGTCATATCTACTATGGAAGGATTTGTTTGCTCTGAATTAGATAAGACAAATCACAAATATTTCAACCTTTTATGAGGTTGTTCTCTATTTTAAATTCAAACCAAAGAATTTACAAAACTGTGACTTGTGTAACCATTCAGGAGCTAAAGTGTTTTATCAGATAAACTTTATTCCATATCAGTGCTAAGTACTGTGTCAATCTAACAAGGTGATTATGAACCAGCAATGCACCATTATGGCAATTAAGGCCAACAGTGTCCTGAGCTGTATTAGAGGGAGCCTTTCCATCAGGTCAAGGGAGATGATCATCTCTTTCTGCTCAGCACTGATGAGGCTACATCTGCACTGCTGGATCCAGTTCTGATCTTCACAATATAAGAAAGATAGGGATCTTACTACTTACTAGAGCAGTTCAGGGAAAGGCCACAAAAATGTTTATGGGACTGAAGCATTTGAAAAATCTGAAAACATTGAGAAAGCTTAATCATATTAAAAATGACAATCAGAGTTCCATCAAGAACCCCCTTGAACATGTCATGAAGCCATAAAAGCAGGACAAGCACTTGTATATTATTAATGGGGTTCTCCAGGTTAAACTAATCATATTCATATACTGTATTACACTATCCAAAGTTCTCAAATTATCCACAAGTAATTTAATATAGTTGAATCATGTCTACAAGCACTGCCAGATTCCATTTGCATTTTTTCCATTGAATATGAGGTTATACAGGGCAATATGATAGAAATATACTTTAAAATAAAATCTTACTTTGGAATGTCAAGTAGATATATACCAGAGACAACATATTGCCTCTGTGCTTTAGATAATGGATTAAAGAATATGGTGCTGCAACAGGACAAAAGTGCTTAGATCAGTGATGAAAGACTTAATGTCAAAAGACTTGTACAAACCTTGTGGGCACTGACCCACAGTGACAGCAGTTATCATCAGCTCTTGCTGTATCTTAGCGGATGGAACAGAAGAGACTTTTCCTCTAAGAACAACTTTTTCATCATTTTACAGCATGTCAAGGGAATATATTAGTCATTATCAGCACTCTGGCATTCAGGCTCTGTGTTTGGTAATATTTCATCAAGAAGCAGCCACCTAATTAGGGAAAAAGAGTTCATGTTAAAAATTTCCTTCAGTTGAAGAATATTTTGATAACTATACAGTTGAATATACACATATATTCTAAAACTTTGTTGCCATTAGACTCGCCAAGAAAAAAATGAGACACAAAACCAGAGAATTGTTTGCGTTGGAAAGGAGTGCTTGAGATTAGAGGCATCTAATAATGTGACAGCCACAGTAATCTCATCTTTCTGCTTGATTATGCACAAATACAATTCATTGACCTAATTTTCTTCATTTTTGCTATTGATTCCATCCAATCCACCAATATTGTCAGCTCATAATCCATTATCACTTTTTACTGTTTTAACTGTTAACCCAATACTGTCAAATTACCACTAGGAATACGGTTGAATAGTAGAAAAGTGATTTATAATGTATTTTGTTATGATCCCATGTAAAAACATTGCTTTATAGTGCAGATACCTGTAGTATAAGTTTCATACAGATTCTATTGCTTTTACCAAAATCAAATAGAAATATAAACTGTGTTAAATGTAAAGATAACACTCTTCATTTAAACCCTACTCAAAGTTCTGTATTTCTGTAATGCCTACCAGAAACTGTACAGCAAATTTTAGATAGCTGAATAAAAGTCTGACATGCATTCTTCTTATTACCCTGATTTTAGAAGTCAGAGGTGTAAAAAAAATATGCTGCAAAGGAAACCAAGTTCCCATTGTGTTTTTTTACCTACACAAACATTTTTTTGTGGACATCCTGCTGGATTCCTGCTAGGAGAGAGCATTGATTCCTTGATAAACATGAGATGAACATTCAGTACACGAGGTAGAAGTCCACAAAAGCACTTATTTGTAAAAATTGCTAAAAAATAAAAAATACTGTGCGTTTCCATCCAATAAAATCTGACAACTTGTTGTACTAAAATGGGAGGTTGCAACTATTCTAAAAAAACAGATTAGGTATTGGTCCCCTTGATACTGATTTTATGTTCAGTTAGCAGGTGGTGGGCTGATAAAGAAAATATTAATAATGCTTTCCTATACTTTCCTATGTTATTAAGTGAAGTTGATAAAGACGCTTCAAGATTTCCTTGAGGGAGTTGCTCCAGGACACCAATTGTCACAGAATATGACATTTAATCCTCTGCTTAAACGATGCATCGTCACTAAAAGAAAATTTTGTTCTCTATATCTTAATAAAAAGGTCTAATACAAGTAACCTAGAATAGTAGCATTTTTTATTATATGCAGTGTAGTTTTTCCTGAAGTGAGACTCATGCTAGAGGAAAATGCATAAAATCAAGTGGCTTTGAGTGGAATTCATCTGACAAAATCTAAGTGTCTACATTCCAGATGGTCATCTGAGGCTCCATTATTTTAACATATACTAATATTTCCCTGGATAGAAGCCCCAGCACTAGTTAGGAATTGTTTCCAGTAGATATTTTGGACATGTCAGCAGTTCATATGATGAAGAAGTATGTTTAGGTATGTAACTATGAGCAGAGCTGTGTCAGTTAGACAAGGAAAATTCCCACCCTGCTTCATTTGCTGACGCACACACTCGGCTAAGTTTCAAACAGTTCATGTAATGCCTGTAACATACTAATAAACCAACTTCAGGGAAGCCTCTCCTTGGCTTTCTTGTTCATTAAGTATATAAGTAGTTGCTATTTTTGTGTTTCTGATAAGAAAAAAAAAAAAAGAGCTGAAAGCAGATATGTTTGAAATTATTAAGGAAAAGGGGACAGACCTTGTCTTTATCAGAGACTGTTTTTACTATATCAGCTCTCAAGTAATTTTCACAACATGAGCAAAAGCCCAAGGGACTTGAATGATCTTTCTAAATATTCACAAAGAAGAATTATATACAATTTACATGACATTTAGCAAACCCAGACTAGCAAGCATATCAGTTTCAAATCTGTTTAGCTGGTGAAGTTCTGTCATTCTGTATGATTTGTTAGAATTTTATGGGTGTTCAATAATCCCTTACATTCATAACTAAATTCATAACTAAATCCCTTACATTCATAACTAAAGCACAACTGCAACACAGAGTATGCTTAAAATCTCCTGTTCTAGAAAAAAAAAAAAAAAAGCTTCAGAAAGGCTGCATTTTATTTTTTAGTCCTGAGATCAATGATTAACACCACTTTGTTCCCTACACTTGCCTCTTTGACCAATCAGTTCACGTTCAGGTTTGTTCTGTTTAGGTCTCATTATCGCAATAGGTCAAGGACTGTTTCCATACTGAAGTCTAAATAGGGCTTTCTAACAACATCTTTGCTAGGCACTCACACAGTTAGTGGTGTCCCAAATTACAGCAGGACTAGAACTCAGAGAGGACATCAGGAACCTTACAAAGGATCTGAAAGAGGAAATGCCACATGATCTACTTGGAAGTAACAGATGGATTTTAAAAAATTAATGTGAATGTGGAATTAATATTTAAGCACTAAAGATGTGATTGTACATAATTCTGAGTAAGAGCTGAATGGACTGGAAACACAGCATTGAAAAGAAGTTTGATAATACTAGTCATCACTAGAACCAAGGAGTGCAAAAAATAATAAATACTTTCTTTCTAAATTTGCTGGTATGTCAAATGAAAATATACTATGGATTGTTCGTATTATTTGGAAAAAAAAAATATGTGAAGCCATTTCTGCATAAAACCTCCACCAGAAAAATGTGATAACTTAGCCAACTGCAAACAGCTTGGTGGTGCCAAGAACGGTGAATGCCTCGGGATTCTGGTCAACATGCTGATTACAAAACCTCTTAGTGGATTTCTTACTAGCCAGTTTTTTAAAAATCAGATAAATTAAGCTACATGGGGACATTGTCTCCTACATATATATATGTAAAATATATACATCTATAACAAATATATTCACAGATGTTTCATACAATCATAATAGGAATGACAAAAATTGTGCTAACTGCTTGATGTCTGTTACTGAGAAGAATGAACATAGTATTTAATAAAGTATTCTTGCCTTTTGGTTTGGGTTATGCAAAGCAAAATTATAATTCTCCTATCTCCTGAGAATTACTGAAGTAGACTCAAGGCCACTAGAGAGCAAGTAATAGACAGCAAGGAAAGTGCTGTACCATCAACAATCAAGATAAACATTTAGAATCTGGACAATTTACATTCCGGAGTCATATAGGAGTTGGTTGAGGTAATTACGGTTATTCTATTTTTTTTTTTTCCAGCTTTTAATTCTTAAGAGAAAATAGTTTAAAAATTCTGGCCTTGAAAAAGTAGTGTTGTTTCTCAGTGTTCAAGAAAAGTTATAGCAAGGAGAATTCAAGTAATTCAAGGCCACATAGCCTGGTTTGAGCTCCAGAAAAAAATAATTTAAAAAATACTAGGAGATTTAATTCATAGAGAATTAAAGGATTAAATTAGTTAATGCCAATCAATCACTATAGAAAATAGGTCTTATTAAACTTGATTCTCTTCTTTGAAATTATAAATATATTTCATAATGATAACAGCACTGTTGGGAAACAGCTTCCTCTAAGGTATCTATGACAAAGTACTGTATATTATTTGGAATAAAGATTAGCAGTACTTGAAATAATCAATGCAAACATGAAATGGAATACAAACCAGATGACATGTATGATAGCTGGAACACCATTTCTGATATGAATTTCTACTGATATCCCACAGGCATGGTAACTTCCAGCAATGTTCAATGTTTAATCAACGAACCAGAAGTAAACACAAAATCACTGCCAGTAAAATGTGCAAATGAAAAGACTGAATGAATGATAAATGATGAGGAATATGAGTCTTGGAACACTGAGCCAGTTCAAACAAAAAGAAGTTAATAATCAAATCCTGGATCATAACTGTACAAAAGGGGAGAAATAGGATGAATCTTGATTGAATGTTTGAACAGTAGTGTGGTACACAAGATGTAAGAAATGTCTTCTTTTTCTTCCCCCTGGATATACCATCAGAGTCCTGAAACACTGTCTGCACTCTTCCTGTCACATTAGTGAGAAGACATTAAAATTTTAGAAATATTAAAAAGGATAAATAAATTGCCACAAAAGCACACAGGGCTTGTAGGGAACGCCGCAGAAGAATTCAGAACACTCTGTTGATCTTGGTGGAGATGAGACTGAAAGGAGACTGGGTTACAGTGATTCAATGTCTTCACTGAGGGAGAATATAGGTATTGATGGAGTTCTGAATTGCAGAGAGAAAGGCATATCAGGAACCAGTAGGTGGACAGTGAAGCAGCCCTTATTTAAACTGGAAATCTAATGTATCACTCATAAAAGAGAGGGCAATTCATTTAAAAGTATATATATTCTGTCTTTATGCATAATTTCATGTCAAACCAAGCCACAGGTATTGCCAGAAGGACCCAACATAGAGAAAGAAGAAGCATGGAATAGGGAAAATATTAGACCAGAAAAAATACCATCCTGTCTCAAAAATCTGTGAATTTCTTGAAAAAATGCACACCAATAGCTGCAGATTCTAATAATGAAACTAATAATGTATTTTTACCTGTGTGTCTTTAGAACGTAGAGGCATTTATTTTCTATAGTTATTTGATGGCTGCATAGTGCATTTTAAGCATTGCTTCTTATGTTCCTTCCCATACCTTCATTCTCTGCCTGATTTTCAGATCAGAGACTCTATAAGCAGCCTCTACAAATTAAATTCCTCTAATTTGAACAGAAATATATGAACAAAAAACTTGTGTAATTTATCTCAGACTGAGAGATCAGCCAAGCTATGTAGAACAGAAGAAATAATTGCTTTTTCTTAGTAACATATCAAAACTTTTATAACAATAAACATGCACAGGAGGTCTATTCATTTTTTCATAAGGAGGATATTAGCATAGATAGTTTTGGTTAGTACCAACAAAATAAGTATGTAAACGTTTTACATACTGTATTTATGGGATTATAAAGATCTCGGATGATCTTGCCATCAACGATAGATTTTCCTTTCAGAATTTCTTTTGTTGATGCACAAGGGGGACTTTGGATGTAGCTATGAAGCACAGCAGGGCCCTTTTTCTCATTTTAAATTGGTTGGGGAATTAGTAGACACCTCAGACTTGTGGCTAATGTAGTTGAAATACAGACATATAGCTCTTGCACTTAAAAGGAGAGATATATTCATTGTTACTATTATTATTAATAATATTACTTATTCTATTCTACTTTTACCATAATGCATTAAATTTTGTTAATTTTCATTAATTTTGTTCTATTTGGAGGTCAGTGAGATCTGATGGTCTGTTATTTCTTTGCCAGAACAAACTCACTTCCCCACTGAGATTTTATGATTCTCCCTTGTTAAACTGATGCAATATTAGCTCACAAACAACACTAATCCACTGCCACTAACCAGTCAGGCAATTCAGTAACTGTTCTGCATAGGACTACAAGTACCTCTCTGTCCCCTCGGAACTACCTTTTTAGCTTATTTTGAGATATGCTTGTACTAATGCTCTGATCATTTCTATGTAGTTGCCTTCACTCTGTATTTTGAGAAGTTAAGCACTCCTGTCTAGAAGTAATGACCAGGTATTTTTCCTCTTTAAGGATATTAGGTCTTATTATCTTACCATGAGAGCTTGAAAACTAACCCAATACAAAAGAGTTTTCATTCTTTGCTCCCCGAAAGTTGAGACTTGGACAATGGACAATGGTGTTAAGTTAAAAGAATTTTTTGTTTTTCCAGTTATCTGAGCACCTCAAAAGAGACAGTTAGAAAAATGAAATCAGTGAATTCTGTAGTCTATGTGGAAATATCTTCAATTGTTGGCTGCAAAGTAAACCTGAACT
>NW_020956508.1:148947-182409 GCF_003031625.1 Empidonax traillii
TTCTTTGCTCCCCGAAAGTTGAGACTTGGACAATGGACAATGGTGTTAAGTTAAAAGAATTTTTTGTTTTTCCAGTTATCTGAGCACCTCAAAAGAGACAGTTAGAAAAATGAAATCAGTGAATTCTGTAGTCTATGTGGAAATATCTTCAATTGTTGGCTGCAAAGTAAACCTGAACTGCTATATTGCAGTGTAAATAAGCAGATAGTAAGATATAAATGATGAAAGACAATGAATAATAGAGAATTTTCCCTGACAAATCACATACAATACATCTTTTTCAGCAACATGAACAGTGGGATTGAGTGCACTCTCAGCAAGTTTGGCAATGGCACCAAGCTGTGTGGTGTGATGGACAAGCTGTAGGAAACAGGTGTCCTTGGAAGGTCCCAACCCATTCTATGATATGGTGAATACTTTTTATATTGTAGAATCTCATCATCCCGCATTTGCACATATGAGTCTAAAACCTTCCAAGTTGACCTACAAGGACTTTTCCAATAGCAAGGTATGCATCTAATGAAAAATAGTCCATTTAAAATTGTTAGTGACCAGCTGAGCTGATCTCACTGTTTTTCCTTTTGTCCTCATGAATTGTGAGAGTTCTAGACAGTACTCCCTAGGGTTAATCAGCACAGATTTTGTAAATAATTAGAATAGAAAAGAATAGTCTATTTCAGTTGGAAGAGAACTATATCCTACTTTCTTTTCTTTTCTTTTCTTTTCTTTTCTTTTCTTTTCTTTTCTTTTCTTTTCTTTTCTTTTCTTTTCTTTTCTTTTCTTTTCTTTTCTTTTCTTTTCTTTTCTTTTCTTTTTTCTTCCCTTCCCTTCCCTTCCCTTCCCTTCCCTTCCCTTCCCTTCCCTTCCCTCTCCTCTGTTCCCCTCCCCTCCCGTCCTCTCTCCTCTTCTATTCTCAAGTCCTGCAGTCAGATAATGACTTCAGACTGGGAAAGCTAGGCTTATAAGCTCTTCTTCAGTCTCTAAGGTAAAATGGGTACATTGTGTTTGATTCATAATAGAACTCCAACTAAAGTGCAACTCATAATCTTGGGAAAATCCTGTTGAGAAAGTTGAATGAACTCAACTTCTCTCAGTCCAAGATAGCTCTCTGAAGTTCTTTCTCTTCTTCTCCCAGGATGGCAGGCACTTATCCCAGTTAAGAGTTTAGTCATCTTGTCCTCTTAATGAAAGTAGTGTAGCAGAGCTACGCTTTCAGCTCCTCTGTTGGATGCCTAAAAATACATAGAATCAATTTGGTCTCAAAGTACACAAAAAACAGTAAAGGGAAGATACTGGATAGTTACTTTTCCCCCATATGTTTCAACGTTTCATGAATTTTAAAGCCATGTGCTTGTTAATAATTAATAAAAAATACAGTTCCTATGTAAATATCTAAATATATATAGAATAGACAGAGTTTCATAAACATGCTTTTTTTGTTAGAGAAGCAGCATATATTTTTTAGGCTAAACATCATCAACAATTCTGTCTATATGCTATTTTATTTGAATGTCTTTTTAAAAATAAAGACAGGTGCTATCCTGGGCAGGGCTCAGCTGACAGGCTATTTTGTCTTAACATTTCAACATTATTATCATCACATAACATGTTTGTATATGTGTCACCTGTCCCAGTTTAAAGAAATATAAATGCCTAAAAAAAAAAAGTGGGTACAAGGTGGGTACAGGCAGACTATGATATTAATGACAGGGCCAAGAAAATTGATATTGGTAAGTTTGAATGAGCACATACAGTACTTTTTTTCAAGGGACTTTGTAAAGTTAATTAACATTTATATAGCCTATTCTTCCTTTTTTTTTTTTTTCTCGGTTTTTATGCACCTTCTTTCATTCAATGGGATAATTCATACCTAGAAGAACAAACAAATAATATTGTCTCATTATATCAAATCCTTTTTCCCTAAATAAAGATATTCAGAATCTACTTTTTCTATTTTGTTGTTAGAAGGTTGCTTTCTGTGCTAACATCTTAAACACTTCACTGTGCCCATCTCAGGTGCTGCAATCAAGATGAGTGTACTCTGCTGTATTTCCACTTAAGTTGATGCTATTCTTGAGATTTATTGCAATATATTCCTGACTTTCACAATTTAGTTTTAAATGTAATTAAAAGAGATACAGTTCCAGTATGCTGGCTGTTAATTAATATTTTATATTAAAAAATTGTATTTCAGAAGAATAGAATTATATTAAATATATAATATATATTAAACATATATTAAAAAATTGACTAAATGTTATTAATTATGCACTTTTTTTCTGCTGAGACAAGTATTTTATAGTAAAGAAAGCAATATGTAAATGATATAGAGTCATATTACTATGACTGTAAGAGCTATGGCTATTAAGAGTCAATTTACAGCTCCTCTTGATCAATTGTAGTGTCCAAGAAGTGTCTGTGTGAGAAAAGAAGAAAAAGAGGGAGAATTAAGAAGATGCTAATTTTATTTTTCTCCATTGCAGCTCTATCTTTAAGATACTAAGAGTAAGGCTTCAAAATGTCCCTTTGTGCTGTACCCTACAGAAGAGAAAAAGCCTGACATTCTCACTCACTGTTGTCATGGAGGTGTACTGTTTCTACTTTCCATCGCTTGGCCATGGCTCTATTTCTCTTTTCCATCTTATATTCTTTGTATTCTGTTCCTACTGCTAAGTGTAGAAGACTCTTTAAAGAAAGAAAAGAGGGCAGGAGAGATCAGATATCCTTTACCTTTGACTCATTATTTTAAAATGTGTACTTTCTTTATGACATTGTCATCAGTCATTGTTTCTAAGCCAATATGGGCATCTGGAAATGGTTCATCAAGAGAAAAGAAAAAGTAGTTGAAAATTTTTCCCAAAGCTGATCCAGTCTAAACTGGTAGGCATAGGAAACTGTGCTTGATCAGCAGTCATACCCTATTGCAGTGAATACCAACTTCTAACAGTCTTTTGATCATAGCAAACCTTGTTATTTCCTCCCAGCAGAATATTCTTCACCGTTGCTGTATTTCATAATCAAAACAGCTTAGTGATCAAAGGAAGCCATTTTCAATTCTGACATATAGAAATTTTGCCATTAATGTAGGAAAAAGCCGTTATTGCTGCACACATTTTTCAATCTGAAAGAGAATTTTGAACAGAAAGGAAGGGGTTATTTCTTGTCAAACACGTTTTCTAGGGACAATACCAGCACGTCTATCACTTTCTGCTAGGTACAGACTGAAAGCATGCAGCCTGCATAACCAAAAATAGCTATGTTCCAAGCACCATGTTTCCTTTTAAACTCACCTTGCTTGACACCTTCAGTTCCAGATGGAAAAACTGCTAAATATTTTGATCTCACATGTTGCTTCTTCATTACAAATGCTGGGCTTTCAGCTCTTCCATTCTAATCATCTGTTTCTGTTTTCTTGATAGGGAATACCAGATTGCAAACATTCTGTAGTTGCCATCCACTTTGACTGCTTAATGAAAGCTTGTAATACAGTTACAAAAATCCAACAAAGTTAAAACTTAATTGAAATGGATCACTCAAGACAGGTGAACTGGATGGTTTTCAGTAAGATTCAAAATGAGATGATACTTTAATATAAAAGAAACAGTGGACTGCATGTCAGGAAATTTATATGTAAACTAGAGCAGAAAACTAGAATTTGCTCTAAGTGAAAGGTTTCAAGAATCATTGCATGACTAAGTTAAAGTAAATTATGCAAAGCACAGACTGTAGGGAACAATTTTGCAAATGAATTTTTATTCTAATTTCCCAGGCTAAGAATATCCATGATACCAGCAAATCCTGTGTGGTGAAAGTGACAATTCCACTATGTTCTTTTAATGGATCATCATTTCTATCATTCTCTGGAGAGCACTTAACAGAGAAGAGATTCTATCCTGAAACCATCAAAGGATATTTTTACTGCCTAGGGTATCTGTCCACAATGGACATAAAAAAAGAATCAGAAACACTGGAAGGTAGAACTGCCAGTGTTTTCAGTCCTGATCCATCCAGATCACTGGACAGAAACCAATTTACCATTAAATGTCATGGAAATAAGCATTATCTCATTGTTTTTTTCATCTTCAGACAGTAGGACGGACTTAAGACAAGCTCTTTTCCTCTTGTAGGTTATGCTATTGTAACATTATGACATTTTGCTGTTGCCTGGAAAACAGTGCTGCTAAAAAGTAATTGTATGGATACTTCAGACTGAAGGAGAACTGGAAACTTTGAAACCTTTAAATTTCCCTACAGCACAGACTATTCCAAGGAATTTAGTTAGGTCCTGAAGCCTGCTTATTCCTATCATCTTCATAACTCAGAACTGTTGGGGATCATTCAGCACCAGAGGAAGAAAATGAAACATCATTTATGGAATGGAAGGCACGCTACGTTGATGTATGCAGCCTGGAAGATGTCACCAAAGAATAATTAACCACCTGGGACTTTGTGTTTAACAGTTTTTGGGGTATTAAATCTACACATAGATTGAACCCCCATTTTGAGTTCTTCTTCCCCCTCAGACACTTTGCCTGTGAAGGCATAACAACAACCCCTCATTCGTCAGAGTACTGTGAAGTACCTACCAATCCACATTAATTCTCGCAGTGAACGCCGAGACCCGGGTTCGATTCACGGTTAGGACACTCCCCGGGCAGATGGAGCTCGTTAGCCCTGTAAGGCAATCCATCTACGTCCCGAGGACCTCGCTGCCACCGTCCAAGCTCGCTTGGCCCCGGCAGATGAACTTTGGGATTAAAGGGTGGGCTCAGTTCTGTGCACACTGTGTCTCACCTAAAAAATCCAATGCGCAGGCTGGAAGGTGTAAAGACCTTTCCTGGTTCTTCGTTCACGAAGATTGGCCATACACCTACCAATCCAGTTATTTGGCGGGCTTTGGCTACTTGCCACTCCCCTGTTACTGCCCAGTTACACCCCTTCATGTTTATTCATCTCCCTTTGTCCAGTTATTTTACGAGGATTTGCATGCTCCTCCTCCTTCTCCCCCTACCCTATAACAATCCTCTGTTTCCCTCAATAAACTGGATTAGCCTTGGCTGACTCTTGCTTCACACCTGTGTCTTGTTTCTCTTTATTTGGGTTGTGTAGGCACGTGTGGGCTAGAGCTAGCCTGTGGACTCCTGCTATTCTTAGCAGCTACAGCAGTCTCGAACCCTGAGCTGGTCAGCTCCCCTCCTGTTGCGCAAAACCGTGTCTAGAACTATATGAACTCTCACAAATTACATTCCCTGGAAGAATAAAAGACACTGGAAAACATAAGCAATACTTCACACAAAAATATATAGAGAGATATAAATTAACAGCAGAAATTACTTGTACTGAAGCATTTAAAAAATATTAACTAAAGTAATAATACTTTAAAATCTATTTCCTAATATTTTTCAGTATTTTGGATATTTTATAACAGAGAACAATCAGATTTTTCCCGTTTACTAATTTTCTGTGTCTATATTCTACTACAGTATACCATAATAATTGTACAGGAAAAAAAAAAATAAAGGAAAAGCAGATCATACTGGTCAAGATTTAAAAATCAACAGTGCTAGAATTTCTTATCTACACTTGCTTATCTACATGGTAGACAGATCATATGTTTTAGTATTGTGCTTTGTTTATCTTTTTTCCTTTTGGCATAGATTTTTCTAGACTGGATTAGCTTTTTCTTACAATTTCTCTTACAATATCTTTGTTTATGACAATTTTCCTATATTTATGATCTTCTGTGCATCTATTATATTTCATCTCCTTTCTTTAATTCAGTGCTAACAGCATCCCAAATTTTCTTTCATGATATAGACATAAATGAGTCCTAGATATGCTCACTTCTAGATCAGATCTCATTCAGATTTATCTGACAGGGTCATTTACTAGCTGCAAACAAGGAAACCAATTAAGTTTTTATGGAAGCCATACATGCTTTAAAACATCACAAGATCTAACTTTTGATCTAATCAAAAGCTATTTTTGTTCTCTGAAGTCAACTTTAACCTAGCCTGATACTAAGCTTGAGATCAAGAAAGAAAGATCTTGTGCCTACTCTTAATACAGCAGAACAATCAATTATCAAGCTGGGGTGGAAGCAGAACTACTCACATTCTTAAAAGTCAAGCTTAATATATTCAAATGTGACTTTTCTGCTTCAGCTGGTTGGAGATGTAGCTCTCAAGGGTATGTGGATAAATCCTGCTTAGCATTATTAAAAATAAATGTTTTATCATAAGTCTCCCTTTACTTTTGTACAGAGGAAACAGTGGAAATTCTCTGCAGGAGATAGAAATGAATGAATAGGAAACTAGTTCTGTGGCCTCCTAGGACATATTTATATTTCAAGTAAATAGGAAGGGAGATATATAGAAAGCTCTTTGTTTTATCACCAGATTGATTTCAATGGTTTTGTTGTTGTTGCTGTTTTGGTATTTTAATGGGAAAATAGTTACCAGCCTTAAGTTTTCTTCACTTAAGACATTTTAAGGAAACAGAAATCATAAGACTTAGCATGATCATCAGATCTCAAAAGAGAAATATCCACTACCTGTTGCTTCCCACTAGGATACCACAAATCCAGTTACTGGATATTTCTACAAGCTCAGATTTCCTACTTACCTCTCAAACACCCCTGTCTCCAATTCAATTCAGGCCTCTCAGATGATAAGAATTTTTAAGCATACCAAACTCTAAAGTGTTGGTTTGTTTGTTTGTTTTGTTGGGTATTTATTTGTTTTTAATATTTATTTTGGATTTTCCCTCCTCTTTTCACTCACATTTAGTACATTGTAGCCAGGTGGGGGTCGGTCTCTTCTCCCAGGCAATCAGCAGTAGGACAAGAGGGCATGGGCTTAAGCTCTGCCAAGGGAGGTTTAGGTTGGATATTAGAAAGAAGTTCTTTACAGAGAGAATGACCAAGCATTGGAATGGCCTGCCCAGAGAGGTGGTGGATTCACCGTCCCTGGAGGTTTTTAAGATTAGGCTGGATGTGGCACTGAGTGCCATGATCTAGTAATCAGAGTGGGATTGGATCAAGGGTTGGTCTTGATGATCTTGGAGGTCTCTTCCTGCAGTGTTGAAATGGGATGGGGAGGGGGCTCCAGGACTAGGGGTTTTTTGCCCTTACCTGGAGGGGAAAGTGCCCTCCCCCACCCCACCATATGGTCGACATGGCTACCACAGAGACCACAGGACACCAGCAGTGAGGAGAAAGCAAGAGAGACTTTATTGTTCTGGGTAGGGATATAAATAGCTCTAGGGGGGGTCACAAAGATTCCAGGAGGTCTTACAAACCCATCAATGACAAGAAAGGGTTAACAGCCAATATGGAAGCTTTCAGTTATCTCTCAAAACATTCCAAAGGCAGAGATAAGACTAAGAATCCTGGGAAGAAGAAAGGTGAGTTTGCACAAAGACTGTAAAAGCCATTTTGAAAGTATGTTCACTTAACATTAAAAACTTCTGCCTTCTCTTATATACTGCAGAACTACTGCAACATCTTCCAACCCAGTTAATTCTATGATTCTATGATCAGTTCCCAGGCTACATTAATGTTCTGATTAAATGATTTTCAGCTCTAGTGGAAGACACTCCTGGTGGTTTTTTTGGACTCCTTAGGCCTTCAACTTGAGCTGGATCCTACTCTCACAGAGACAACAGCTTGATTGGCTAACCATGGACATTTGGTGCCACTGAGATATTTTAAGTTATTTTGTCTGTCCTTCAGGTGCTACTGAAGTCTCCTATAGTTTGTGTCACAAATTTGAATAAAGTCTTTAATTTGTACTTAATGTCACTCACATTTAGAAAAGGATTCAAATGCCTACACATAAATTTGCAAGCCAAGTCAGACATCTTTAAATATTTAAAACATTTTGGAATTGGCCTGGTATGACAACATGATATAGGAATTCTGGGACACCTGCATCCTTTTTAAGCACTAGAAATTTCAAAATGCTTAAAGTTCTGCAAAATGCGTCTAGGTAACTGAATAACAAAATGATAGAATCATAAAATCATTTAAGTTGGAAAAGCCACTTAAGATGATTTGAGTCTAACCTTAAGACTAACACTTCCAATTGCATCAGTAAAACATGTCTCTAAGCACCACTTTTATATACCCAGAAAGTCAAATGTGTCCTGAGCTGCATCCAAAGCACTGTGGCCAGCAAGTCAAGGGAGGAGATTTTGGGCCTGTACTCTGCTTGAATGAGACCCCCCTGAAGTACTGCATCCAGCTCTGGAGTCCTCAGCTGGAGCAAGTCCAGAGGAGGGTCATGAAGATGATCATAGGGCTGTAGCACCTCTTCTGTGAAGAGGCTGAGAGAGATGGGACTCTTCATCCTAGTGAAAAGAAGGCTCCAGGAAGACCTTACAGCAGCCTTTCCGTACCTGAAGGTGGTCTATAAGAAGACTAGAGAGAGTCTTTTTACAAGGACATGAAGTGACAGGAAAAGGTGGAATGATTTTAAACTCTAATGTGCAGGTGGTGAGATACTGGAACAGATTGCCCAGAGAAACTGTTGATGCCTCATCCCTGGAAGTGTTCAACGCCAGGTTGGATGGGGCTGTGAGAAACCTGGTCTAGTAGAAAGTATCTCTACCTGTCGCAAAGGGTTGGAACTAGATGATCTTTAAGGTCTCTTCCAACTCAAACCATTCTATGATTGTATGATTTTATGATTCTACGAACTAGTCCAAACCCTCTTCTTAAAGCAGGGTTAGCTACAGTACGTTACCCCTAGACCAGTTCTAGTCCGAGTTTGATTTTTTGTTTTTGAAATTGAGACTCCATATTTTTCTTGACAATCTGTTTAAAGTGGTTGAACTGCTCTCACATTAAAAAACAAGTGTTTTCCTCTGTTCAGATGGAATTTCATGGTATGGTAAACTCTGTGACCTGGTCCAAAGGCTCAAGGGATGTTTATACTAATAGTTATACCTCTACATTGTTCTAAACCAGTATTTACATGGCATTTTATACAAAGTACTATAGGACCTGAACAAAAGGAGGATGATCATGAACTAAATGAACTCAAGAGCATTTTTTTCTAGGCATTTTCTGGATATTTTACAATGGTGGTTTTAGACTAGAGAAATTATATAGTGGTGAGGAACTGGAACAGGTTGCACAGAGAAGTTGTGGGTGTCCCATCCCTGGAGCTGTTCAAGGTTAGTTTGAATGGAGCTCTGAGAAAATTGGTCTAATGATAGGTGTCCTTGGACATGTCCAGGGGATTGGAGCTAGGCAGTCTTTAAGCTCCTTTCCAACTCAAGCCTTTCTATGATATGTATGAGTATATAAAAGGACAGAAAAAGGGGGGCCTAATGAAGTTGATTTGGATAGTGAGGGACCTGAGCATGACACAAATGGTGTGAAACAAGGGGTGGAGATTGTACTGATTTTCCTTGTGATTTTCTTCATAGTAGCTCATATGGTGTTACGTTTCAGATTTGTGAGAAAAACAGTTTTGGTAGCATGCTAGTGTTTTAATGTTGCTGAGCACAGTGTGTGCTTGCACACTGTTAAATTGTTCTCTGTTTTTCAGCCCTCCCACTCCCCCCACCCACCTAGTGGATGGGCTGAGTGAGACCAAGAAGCTTGGAGGGGACACAGCAGGAACATCTGACCCCAACTCACCAAATGGATATCCCATACAATGTGCTGTTGTGCTCAGCATATAGAGCTGGGTGAAGAAAGAAGTGGAATGTTTGGACTCTTGATATTTGTCTTCCCAACTTACCATTACACAAGTCAGCCATGTGTTCCTAGCGATGGCTGAACATCTGCCTGTCCATGGGAAGTAGTGAATGAATCCCTTATGTTTCTTTACTTGCATGTAGCTTTTGCCTTACCTAATAAATTGTCTTTATCTCAATCCATGAGTTTTCTCACTTTTCCACTTCTGATACCCTTCCCAACACTTCAAGGGGGAGTGAGCAAAGGGTTGTGTGGTGCTCAACTCTGCACTGGTGTTAATCTGCAACACTGCATAAGAAATTTTTAAAGAATTTAGTTTTTTGCCTTTGCTTTCTTCCTCTTTTCTGTTCAGTACCACATCACTGATCCAATCCACCCTAAATATCCACTTTAACAGTGAAGTACACAAAACTCAGCTGTCCTAAGATTGGTCTGTAGCACAATTGACCTGAGTTGTCCTAATTGTACACTTGAATGGTGGTAATGCAGATAGATAAAACATTCATGTGTTTATGTGTCTTTCAGCTTATGAACTTTTTATGAGAAGTGATTTGTTGTAGTTGCAGCAGCATCTATTACATGATAAATGTTGCAACCTGCATAGTGAATACAGAATTGGAATGATTACCTTTTTCCTTCTCTGAACATTTTCCAGAGAAAAGTCACATAAAGCTTTTTCAGCAGTAAAAAATGAAACCATGTGACTTGCAAAAGGTCTTATGAGTGAAAAAATAAAGGATTGCCTTGAGTTGCACAGTAAGCTTTCAGTTCTGTAATCTGTTTTTTTACAATTAAAGCAAAGCCAGTTGCACTCTCTGGAATAACTCCACAGCTACTGTGATCCTGAGCACTTGTGGGACTGGGATCCCAAGTTAATAGAAAGCTAGAAAGAAATCTTTTACTTTTTTTGGCACTAAGGGGAATTTACTGTTTTATTCTATAGGAAATTTCTCTTTCACAACATGGGTGCAAATTTAAATTCATTTAGTGGGGCTTTGTGTTTTATTTATATATGTAAATAATAATAAAACTTATTACTATTAATAATAATAATAGTAGTAGTTGTTGTAGTAACAACTATAATGTGGAGATCCAAACTGCCTGTCTTCCTAAATATCACGTGTGAATTACAACCATTTTATGCCAACAGTGAATAATAGCAGTCTGCACTGAGATCCCAGTTGCCTTCATACACATAACAGCATCACGTAGAACTATATAATATTCACAGACTACCCTGTGCATGTGCGTGTGTTCAGAACTACTAAAATCAGAGCTGTGAAAGACACATGTAGTAACTTATACATTATTGGCCAGCATAGAATTATTAGTTTCCAAAACCATCACATCCCGTGGGAGATTAGGCCTAGTTTAATGGACCTCAAAGAACAGTAAGCACATGAATAAAGCTTTGTTGTGCAAAGTTTGCCTTTTAAAGTGCATTTGTCTGAATCTTAACGATAGTGTAAGCATTTCAAAATATGCAATTCAAGCATAATTGGTTTTTTTTTATTAAAGTTTACTGGGTAACTACTTCATCAGCATTATAAGGGGCAGATAATTATATGTATCAGTTTAAAAGAAAACTGCCAGATTCACTTCATAATATTATTTATTTTCAAATTTTTGTTAGCATTAGAATCTTTAAGTCAGAGCTATCTACAATACCAATCCTAGTGGGAATTTCTAGTGCAGAGCTTAGTTCTGTGCTGGGTTTTTTTTTCCTCTTCTGGCTGTTGTTACAACTAGAGTACAGGTGCCTTGAACTCGTAGCATAATTTACAGAAGGAGATATATCACCTCCTTAGGAAAGACATATCCCAAACTGACTATGTGGTCATATAGAGGGGTTTTTTCTCCAGAAACTGTCTTTTGCTTTTAGCCAACTTTCCAAATTTAGGCAGAATCTAGGCCAGATTTTTTTTTTCCTTTCCTCCAGACTTGTCATTTTTACTGCTATTTCTTTCACACTCTACAAATTCTTAGTATTATTTTTCAGTTCAGACTTTGTTGTAACTTGTGTATCAGAGTCTATTCAGCCAAGAGATTGATTGAAGTTAATACCGAGGTTCACATAGAGAATTGACCAGTGGGTCTGCTCTTTATTTCCTCTGAGTAAGCTTTTGCTTACTCTCTGTTATTGATTTAGTTTTGTTCTTTCTATTTTTAACCTTGTTTTCTATTATTGTTATAACTTTTAATAAAAAACCCAAAACAATCATAAGCAAGATCCTTATTCCCCAATCTAATGAAGTTTCCTCAGGAAGCTGAACAGGACACAAATAGATTTGATCTGTTTCACAGTAAATGATATCTGCCGTAAATGACTTAAATCTTGCCAGCAGTAATGTCCTAAAAGAATCAGCAATATGCTTGAGGAAAAAAAAAATCTCAAAATCACCAATTTATTAATTTAAGCTAAAAACTATGTCTGAGATTGACCACTGGTACAAAAGAAAACCAGCAACACAATCGTTGACTGTGACTCAGAAGCTACCCCTTTAAAATGAGGTTTGAAAAATTCAGTATAAGGAGCATCTCAACTTTCATGATGTGCTGAGAATACATTGCTTTGCAAGCAGAGTAACAAGAATAGGGAAAAATTCTACTGAAAAAATATGAATAGGATGATTTAGATGTGAAGATATGAATCCATCTCTTGCCATTTTTTCTTACTTTTTTTTTACTTGCTGATTTCCTGTGAGGCGTTTAAGTTTTGGGATTTCTTTATAAGACTGGACATAGAAAGTCTAGACATTGTCTATGATTCTCTTAAGTATTGTAATATGAATATTGAAGTGATTCTAGAGCACTGTATTTTATTTGCTCTGATTTGATAATGAGAACAGTCTGTGTATCCTGAGTCTGTGTTATGTAGTCTTATTCTTCGAAGAAAAACTGGCAGTATGATAGAAATATATTTCTGTAGTGAAAGAATAGCTTGCATTTATTGAAACACCTGACAGCTTATTATCACAAATCACAATCAAGCACAGTTGCTAACCCAATTTAGAGACAATTTCACAGCTTTTTGGTTATGTTAATATAAAACAGTCACCTTAAGTAGTTGTCTGATTATTATGAAAAATCTGCGTATCAGCCCAGTATTTCAGTCAATGCAAATGCAAGTACAATTAATGGAATTAAATCCAAATAAATTGCATCATATTCAGATGTTTTCTGTTCCTTATCTGAACTTTAATGTATTTTCAAAAATAAACACTGACATTGGTATTTGTCTTTGAGAAGTTTATTCAAACTTTTTTTTATCAAAAATGTGGGCTGGAGACAAAAAGTAATATGAAATTTGCAGAAGAATGAGTCATAAGAGCAAAATAATTACTTATTTGGCCTGGAGTTTTTGCAGCTGTATTCTTCAGTCTAATTGGAACAAGCTCTTTTCTTACTATGATGTAAAAACTATAAGAAATGTTTTGCACTCTGAAGTTCTAATGATAGGCACTCAAATATGAAAGTGTTGACCTTTACTCTGTGCATGGAATTAGGAGACCCAAATTGCTGTGACTTTCTCTTAGCACTATCATAATTCAATATGTTGAAAAATAGTTCTCCTATGTTTGAAAGTCACAGAACAGGATTTCTTCCACTAATTAAAGCTGACTCATTATGATAAATTAAAGAGATCAGAAAGTCAAGAGTAAGCTTTAACAGTTTTAAGTAAGAGAGAGTACAGCAATAAAATGGAAAAGCTTCAGGTCTTATATGAGAACAGCCCTAAACAATGCGTCTGCAACAGTAGAGCAGAAAGTCAGTATAAGCCTGTAGCCCTGTTCTTTGTGCCAAGCATTTACAAAGGGTGTTTCACTGTTCCAGTCAAAAATGACATAATGAAATTACATGATTATGGGCCATAATAACACAGGCATTGCAGCAAATATCATCAATAAAAAGGTTAAATTTTTTAAAAAAGGACGTAATCTCACAGGCTAACAGGGGCAGAAATTCAATGAGCACTCTAAATAATTGGATCCCATTAAAATGTTCCTTTTTCATAGTTCATTTCTTCATTTGTAGATCATATGGGGTTACACAGTTCAGGATGGTTCCTTCCTCAGTGGAGGAAGAGAGAGAAACACAAAATTCTCCATACTGAATGATTCTGACTGTAAACCAGGTACAAACTATATTCACTGGCAGATCATTAGTATGCAAGTATGCAATTGATCTTACATTAGTATCATGCAAAATCGATTACCAGCACAAATAATTTCCCTGTTAACCCAGAAACTACATTGTGGCTAACTCTAATGTAAAACTCTATCATAAAAATCTACATTAATTTGGCTGAATTACAGTTCTAAACTCAGTCTACCAGCTGAACATGCTCAGCTTCTGGCAGAATGGGGACTGTCAAACTCACAGACTATTTAATATGTTAAAGCAGAATAACAACAAACTCCTCTTTTGGGTGTTCTTTATAAGGATTGAGTGTTTTGTTTCTTTTTTTGTTTGTTTGTTTTAAGTGGACATAGTAAGGAATGTAAGTATTATACTTTATCATTTTATGAGGGAAGAAAACTGATTTCTATACTTCAGTAATTTTTCTCTCCTCGTTCATTGTACATCTACTCTCTCTTTTCTTTCTTTTGTCGTTACTATTAATTTCTGTGCTGTCTGTTCCAGAAGCCAAATGATAGAGTCGCAGAGACACGCAAGCTGAATGGACCTTCAGAATCTAAATGCTTTACAAAGAGTAGTAATATAAACTACAACTTCTTTTACTTGCCATTTGGAAATGTAGTCACGGATAATTTAAAACTTTCTTTTATCAGTTATTACCTCTGCCTCACTCAAGATGTCTTAATCTCTGAAAACTGTTAGCTGTGAACAGCCTGGACTCAAACTCTTTAAACATCTTGGTATAAGGACTGGCTTCCATCTCTTAGAAGAAGTAAAATAAGGATGAGGTTTGGCTCAGTAAGTGCAAAACAATTTCATACAGAAGATTCGGTATTTTGATATCACTATTTTGTTTAACATATTGTAGGCATATGATTTCATTAAAGAGAGCATAGACAAAAGATGAAATCTTACCTCCTGTCATATTCGAAACCTTTCTGAAGAAAATTATAAAAACAAAAATTTAATTATATTTTCTGTTTGACTAAGGGAATTACAGAAAGAAACACCAGACAAAAATGTTTTATTGCCTCCATGTTTAAGAGCATAGGAACCTTAAGAATAAAATTAAAACATAGAAAGCCAAAGAATTACAGCTTTATGACCTTACTGATACAGATGTCATACAACAGGGAAAAAGTTTCATAAGGATTTATGTTTCTATTAAAGAAAGTTTAGGAATGCTAGAGGAAGAGAGTTCATATGGAAGACATACCAAATTTAAAAGAATTTTTTTGATGTTCACTAGACTATCAAAATGTCAGAGATTCCCCTGAAGCCTGGTCTTTGCAATTTGATTTAAATGTCATACATGGTTTAAATTGCAGACACAATACTACATAGTTACACCTGACTCCAGACGCTAATATGTATTTCCATGTTTGATAAGTCCAGTGGTAAGGATGCACACTTCAGTACTTCGTGGTCTAAAGAGATTCAGTATGTAAAATAGACACAATAATTGATCTTGAAGACACAAAATGAGATAACAGAAAAACCTAGTTTGGCTGAATTATTTGACTTTTAACATACTCTGTAAATCTTGTAACAAAATTACCTTTTTTTAATAAAAACCAAAAGTTATATTACGCATGTACAAAAGAAAATTAGGAGAGTAGACATCTTGTTCTTTTGATTATTACAACTGGAGCATTTAAATTTTCTTTCAAAAATAGGATGATTAAAAAGGAAAGCATGACTTCTTTAAATTGTGTTTTTTTTCCGGTCCTAACTATTTTTCTTCTTTTTTTTTTTTTTTTCTTGGTAAAACTCTCAGATTTTATTTTGGCAGTATCTAATCAACATGTTTTGTTTCAGTACATCTAGCTGACCTGGAATTTATAATATGGGACAACCAAAAACTTCTTTATGCCTATGAACGATTGTCCTAGTTACAGGGGCCAAGACCAGTTTATTAGTACATGAGTATATACAAAAATGCCCATTCTACACCCTCTATGTCATTACTAAGGGACTGTTGATAATGGATCACTTGCAGCAGCTGCCCAGGGCACACTGAATTACTCAACTGTGATAATTCCCCTCTGGGGAGGAATTAACACCTTCCCACCCAGCCTGAGGGGTCATCCCTGCTAATGGGCCAGGCTGGACTGGCACAATAGGCAGCTCCAACACCTAGAGCATTAAAGACTCCAAAAATACCCCAAGACTTACAGAGTTAAATTGCACATTGTGGAACAAACTGCTCTGGGGGAGGTAGTGGACATTCACACCTAAACCTGAGCATATTTTGGGGTTTTGGGGATTCTGGTACCACTCATCAGATCAAGTGGAGGACCAGAACTCCAACAGGCCTACCATTCTGGACAAGACTGCGATCATTACTTCAACAGAGCTGCCACAATCATCTGGACCAACAGGTTTCCCTTCCTTTTACTTTGCACCTGGGGGGGCCACGTGGTGCTCAGCACATGGGGCAAGGGACACTGTTCTGTTTTTGTCCCACGGAGCTGGATTATACATCTGTATTTGTGGGTTAAAAGCAGTTTTTCTCTGTATTGTTGTATCTACTGTAATTTATTTTTAGTAAATTGTAACTCTGATTTATAATCTCTGTAGAGCTGGGTTCATTTCTCCTGCCAGTTTACTTTTAAACCAGCACAACCATGACTTATAAATAGGCAGTGATTGAGGTAAAAGACTGCAGAAGAATAGAAACAACAGCAGTCTGGTCAAGAAGTTCTTTTCAGCAAAGCATAGACCATGAAGATACCACTCTCAGAAGTCAGTGGAGGTAAAAAGTAATTTTACTTTAACACTGAGTGTCTCCAAGGAAAGCATTTGGACAATTCTGAATAAATAATTCAGAGTTTGTCTTTCAGATCAGGAAGCAGGAAAAAGATGGTTAGAGGGGATTAAGAAATTTAAAGGCTAAGAAACTTTAGAGATTAATTTTTTTGGTGTTTGATGAACTTCATATTCTTTCAGGATCAGAAATCAGAATCACTCAGAAAGTGAAACATGAATCTCTGTTCTTTTCAAATTTCTCAGAGACGTTATCTGAGTAAGCTGGCTTTTATCACACTATTTTGTAAACTTTGAGCTTGTTTGTTGTTTTGAGTTCTCAGTACTGTTTTCCATATAGTAAATTCTCTGAATTCGATACAGCTTATTTTAATATAGTATGCCAGCTGTGCTGGTGAATAGTGATATTGCATCAAGATTGATTTCATATCGCAATTTTTTAATTTTTTTTTTTTTAGGCAACTTTCTATGATGTTTCTAAGATGTTAAATTTTGACCTTCACTTTCATTCTTAAATGAAACAGCCTAAGTCATAATTCTAGCACATATAAATATTTATGACATTCTGCTCTTCAAGAGACTACATGCTTTTGAAGATAAGTCAACAGAATTATTTAAATTGATGTGAGTTTTTATTTATAGAAAAGGAATCACTGGTTCAGCACAACAGGTCTTGCCTGATAAAAGGCATATTTTACAATTACAGAGAAATCTTACACAGGTAGGTCTGTGTCTCACACACACGCACACCTGTATGTGCAGATCTATGCATGTGTGAGAATACAAAATATGACAAAACCACATAGTCACTGCATTTGTTCATCAAGGTGATACAGATTAGCAAAGGCCCTGTGTTAGATGCTTTTGAGAATTTAGTCACTGTTAAAAGCTTTGGGATGCCAGGCTATATTTGTGAGCTCTCCTTGTTTGGGATATATTTTGTGCTGCAGATGCCTTAGTAGCTGATGAAGGTTCCATCCTTCCTGAAATTCCATGTGTATTCACTTAAACACATCCTTTCAGAGCTACATCTATCAAAAGATTGCTTATCTCTGATCAATCATTTCAAGGGAGGTTTAAGTTAGATATTAGAAAAGGGTTCTTCACCAGAGAGTAGTTGGGTACTGGAACAATGTCCCCAGGAAAGTAGTCACAGCACCAAGCCTGACAGAGTTCAAGAAGCGTTTGGACAATATTCTCAGGTACATGGTGTGACACTTGGGGATGGTCCTGTGCAGGGCCAGGAGTTGGGCTCAGTGACCCTTGTGGGTCCCTCCCAACTCAGCATATTCTGTGAAAACATCAGGAAAGAAAAGAACAGAGGTTGGTAAAAGAATATATTAACCACAATGGGCTTAAGAATAAGGCTAAGCTGTTTGTCTGAAAAACTACATCTTTTTATAAGAGAAATTAATTTATTAAAAAGTACTACCTCGGTACCTAAACATGTTCCCTTGTCTATGTTCACCATTGTGAATAGAACAGCACCAGAAGGAGAGCAGTCCTTCTATGCATGAAAGTTGTGTGAAAACAAGCTTAGACTAAAGTAAGTTCAGAAATATCCCATGTCACAATATTAACCGGTTACCTTACTTCCAGCTTCTCCATGTAGAGCAAATAGAAGTAATTTAGAGTGACAGTTACACACAATAGAGTCTTAATACCATAAGATGATTTTTGAATCCTTTTGCCACTCAACATGCTGCTAAAAGCACCTACTCTCATGTGGAAAGTGTTGTCAATAGTCCTGTCAAATCCTCTTCCAGTGTTCTTCCCCACTGCTGCACAGTCAAGATAAATTTTTCTTTAGTTCTTATTTCAAGAACTATGTCAGATCTATTTCTTTTTCAATATTTTTCACTTCTTAGTGAGTGAAAAGCAGCTGAAAGGTTTTCACCTTCAGTTTTCATTATCCATATTTTGTTACTAATGGTCTTTTTTTATGTAATGAAGGTAATGAGAAAAAAAGTGATTCAAAACCTTAACTCAGAACATGCTTACATGTGTCTTGGGTTCTGGTTATTAGAGTAACTTAATTAGAAGTTGTTCTCTTTGTAGATAATGACTTTGGAGATCTGCCAAGCAAAGTGTACAAGTTCTCTATGAGTATAAAGTTAGGTGAAAAACTGGTTAAGCAACAAAAAGGATTTATAAATCTAGAAGGATTTCAGTATTAAGATGTTATGGACAAAAGGTAATCCATGGACATGTAGATTTGAGAGAAAGAATTAAAATACTTCTCAGTACTTTTTCCTCCCCATATGCTCTTATTAGTTCCATCACAACCTGCAGCTGTGAAAATTGATTAGAATTTGATTTTCTAAGAAAGTGATATTCTAAAAATTATTTTTATTGATAATTAGAATTTTGAAATGTATCTGAAATTTCTGAAAAACATCCAACTAGTAACACAAAAACATTCTTTTTATAGAATAGAATAAAATTTAATAAATTTTAATTCAATTCTCAGTTTTAATTTTTTATGAAGCTGATATTAATCTTCCACCATGAAATGATCATTTTGTACTCTGAGGGGCTAAGGTTTGTAAAATCATAGGCTGATATAAACAAAGCATTTTCTGAGTGTTTAGTTTTCCAGTGTGCCAAGGCTTTTCTGGGATGATTCAGATCTTTGTGATTGGTGTTCTAGACTGCTCTGTTTTATACAAAGTTATCCTTAGATAACTTTAAGACAAGTTGAATTTTATTGACCTCAGTTTAACCATGGAGGAAAGAGGTGAAACAAAGATAAAGTACATCATATCTTATTCATGAAGTCTGGAATCTTCACAAGCCTTCCTGTAATTTATAACTTTCGGGATGGAGGTATCCAGATGCAGGCACAGTAACATTAGTTTCTATGATAGGTTGTCTGGAATGAAACTTTTATCACAGGTTTAAAGGTCAAGACAACTATTCTATAAGAAGTTTGAAGGTTGGTTAACTCACAATAACTTGTGGTGATACTTAGAAATTAGTAAAAGGGATGACACAGTTTTGCATCTTCTTCAGCAGTTTGGATGATGATATGGAAATTCTTTGTCTGCAAATTTGTACACAGTTCCTAAGTGGAATAGCATTTGATGAGCTGAAGTGCAAACCTGCCACTCAGAATCAGTCTGTTAAGTCAATCCATTTCTCTTGGCAGGCTGAAAAAATAGACTAAGACAAACAACTAATTCAAAAAAGGCATCTGCGAAGTTCAGAATGACCCTGGTATCAGTATGGGTTGGGGGATGAACAGATTGAAAACAGCAATGAGGAGAAAGACCCCACCTGGAATACAGTGTCCAGCTCTAGAGTTCTCAGTACAACAAGAAGTGGACCTGCTCAAGTGGATGTAGAGGAGGGCCACAGATATTTTCAGAGGGCTGGAACACCTCTCCTGTGAGATAAAACTGAGAGATTTGATGTTGTTTATTCTGGAGAAGACTCCAGAGAATGGTCAACAGACCTTTTGGAGTCTGTTGCAATAGGACAAGGTGTAATGGTTTTAAAGTAAAATCAGTCAGTTCAAAGTGGATATGAGGAAGAAGTTTATGATGAGTGTGCTGAAACACTGTCACAGATTGCCCAGAGATGATAGATGCCTTATCCCTGTAAATATTCAAAGACAGGTTCAGCATGGCTCTGAGTGACCTGATCTAGTTGAACATGTCCCTGCTTATGGCAGAGATGTCCCCAGGAAAGTAGTCAGCAATACGGCCTTGCAGCAGTGAAGGCCAGCAGTGTACAGAGCTGCAATAACAAGAGTAGGCAGCACATCCAGCTCTTTTTAGAACTGCACAGGAGGACAGACCACAGATAAAACTTGCAATGAGGGAAATTTTGATTCGGTATAAAGAAATAACTATTCACAGTGAGAGTGATCACTGGAACAGTTTGCACAGAGAAGCCTTGAAAATCTGAGACTGAGAAACCTGATCCAACTTCAAATTTCATCCTGTTTTAGTAGGAGTAGAATCAGATGACCTCCAAAGTTCTCTTCCAACCTGGATTATTCTGTGCTTCTGTGAAGAAGATTATTGCTATTTATGATTACTCAGTGATGATTCTTTAAGGTACTAGCAAAAAGTTTGTCAGTAAAATTTTGTAATTTCGTTTGCCTGTAAAAGGCAAAAGCCTGCTTATAGACTAAGGAATCGACCTTGGAGACCTGAATGTGATCTTTCAGCCTATGCTTTTCAAGGACTAGACCACTTCTAAAGTCCACTAACTTCTAAATAATTTAATTGTTACCAAAATCTTTTTCCACTGGTCCGTCCTTTCTGCTTTCCAATATTTTCTTTCACATCCAAATGAAAGTTGGATGATCCACTGAAGGTATCTGCAAAATTTCAAAAACTGTGTGATAGAAATCTGACCCACATCATTTATTTCTGTCTCTTATGTATAGCTAGTGCTCAGATGTCACATTTATAAATTTTGCTGCTGTGTTAGGGGACTTGTCAAAAGACAGTATTTGGTTGGTGTATCTCACTTTGGCTATGATTTCAGTAAGGTGGTAATCTAAAAAGAAATCTGTTCCTTGTTTATAACCAAGAGGATTTCATATATATATATATTTAATAATTATAGGATCAGCATCACTTATAACCATATTCAGATTATAAAATTATTTTCAAAGATCTTTATGTTCTTTTTGTTCTTGATCTTTCCACAAACATGACAAATAAAAAATACAAACTTGAAAGAATGAATCATATGAACTTGAAGGCAATGTGAAATAATGCTATTCAGCATACTAGGAATACAAATAGCATATATATGGAATAGATAGATAAAGAGGTAGGTAAATAAGAAGACAGATATCTGAAATCATTATTTTAGATTAAACAAATGCCAAATTAGAGTTAGAACCTTGTCTATATAAAAATGTGCGTCCTATTGACACATACATAAAGAAAGGTTCGTGTCAGTTAATTATATATTTTCCAATATTTAATTATCTGAGCAAAAACTGCCATACTGATCATAAAGGTCTGATTACCATCAGAAAATTTCAGCAGTTTTGCTATGACTTTTTCTGCAAAGTACATTAAAGAAATCATATTTCTCAGTGTTAATATTTTGAACACTGGGCCTTCACCTGATACAAATCCTGAAGTCTGGCTGGAGCAGTGTGAGGACCTTTCTATTTTCGTTTTCCATGAACAGCTGGGCACATTTGGCCATATTGTGAGCTGTGGAGAGATTACTGCTCTTATATCTTCTTTATAGGGACTGAAAAGTGAAGTTTCTTGTAGATTCTGTTTCTGAAATGGCAAGACTTTTCTACTGAGTTTGGCTCTGGGATAAGGCACAGTGCTGGGCAGTGAATTGGAACTGATGGGGAAAAAAACCTGACTAATCCCAATGTAGCTCCTAATAGAGACGGTAGCAAAAAGAGCAAATAGACAGCCTGGAGGGAGAATCCACTGCAGTCAGAGAAAGGTGGGTTAGGAGAAACTAAGAAGAGATGTACAACTATGAAAAGGTTAAAAAGCTTTCAGACTAGGAGACAGGAGGAGATCACTGAAACCTACTGGGATGAGTGCAGATTGCTCCCGAGGAGCTACCCTAAAAAGGCTGACGAGAATAAATCATCCAAGCCATGTATCATCCCATAATCTTGAAATGACCCCAAAAGTTTTGTCTTGGTACAGCTCTTGGTGTCTGGCTTTGAAAGTGACTTCTGATGTGTTTTAGCTGCCTTACATACTGGTTTATGTTGAGGTTAATAATCTTGTTTTTCCACAGAGGGTAGATGCCATTATGCCAGAACTCTGATTTTTCAATTTCCTTTTAAAAATAGTAACAAAAATATTTACACTATTATTTCTCCAAGGCAGAGAGTATTCCCACTAAAAACACATGATAAGACAGTTACAGGCTATATCATAAAGTGAAAATAATAAGACTAAATTAAGAGCAACCATGCATTTTTTTCTTTTTTTTTCCCTAAGATTTAAATACTTACATTTTTATTGTGGTTTTCTAGTTGATAAAACTGGTTAATAAATGTGATTCATATAGAAAAATAAATAAAGAAAAATGGAAAGAGTGAGCAACAATGTAACTTTTTGTTTTGTCTAGGAAATGATTGGGCGAAAAGTACCACAATCTTATATAATCTTGTGCAGCAGCTTAAAAGCAACTAGGTATTTTCTATTATTTGTACAACTCATATTTTCAAAAATATATATACTGCAGCCTAGGCAACTCAGACATGCTGTAATCTAGGTTGCTGCTAGCAGCAGAATGAATCCTCACAACTTATGGCTTTGCCACCTGATATGAAAATATCTAAATAAATAAAATCCATTCCCAATTGTACTCTCAGCTCACAAACATATTTTCTTTCCTCATAAGGCTGTCAATATAAGGTATTTGGTGGAACAATTTATCTGAACTGAAAACAGTCTCAGCCTGTTGAAAACAACATTGCAACATTTCGTTCCCAGTCTATTTATCCAAATTAAACTCAGAGTCTGTGACTGTCATGGTAAGCTGATAACTGTACACTGATGTATATTATGCAGTATTAAATGATTGTGTCTTTGTTCAGTATCTGCTTCTGGGAGTTGTATAGTACTTCTGTTTACTTTTCAGCTGATTAATTTTCCAGAATCTTTAGATTCTTAGTCTTATTTACACTTTCTTAGCCAGGAGCTTCCAATATGGTTGAATGTCTCAATCATTGTTAGCGTCACCTTCTTTTTAAATGATGGTGTCCAGAAATATTCCTGTGTCTTGCTTTGGGAGAATGAGAATCTGCAAATACAGACATTAATAGGAGACCAAAGATAGACAAGGGGCAGAAATATATATTGTCCACTTTTCCATCTATGATGATTTACTGAGCTATGTGATTATATGTTAGAGAGTATAATTTCCCTAACACATTTTTAGAGTTTATTTTCCCAAATGAACCCTTCTACTTAATTAGTAAGTGATGTATTCCTGCTGGATGACTAAGAGTGCACCTTTCATATAAATGATACTAAAATTATAATGCATTTCTTTCTGTTTTCTTTTGTGAGCATGAGGCTTTTGGTACAAGTTCTTAAAAATTCTCTGTAAAAATGAGAAACTTTCTTTAAAGAGATATGTGGAGACTGTCATATAGTCACAGTAAATACTAGACATGATCCAGATGAAAAATTCAGGAAATATCATTTTTCCTTAGGAGCCAGATCTTCCATTGTTCTAAAGAAAGGTAGAGCTCTCATAGGCCCAGGTTTAGGGAAAAATTAAGAATGCCTCATATATTCAGACAAACAGTGACCAGGTCCTGCATCAGTGCAAGGCACTGACAAATTAAAAACCTCTCTGCAATACATTACCAAATACTTCCTTCAAATTGGTTCCTTTTCATATGCTAAGACTAAAAAAGAACTAAACCACCACAACCAACTGCTTTATAACTTCCTTTTTTGTAAATATTATGTTTTAAACTTTTTTCACTTCATATTTTCACTTTTAATGGCATGGAATATTGTACTCAATTTGTTTCTTTCCATTTATTCTGAGGCTGAATGTTTGAGAGATATCTACTGAGGAGAAAAAATGGCAATGATTATAGTCGAGAAGTACATAGTCTGAAATGTTAAGAAAATCCCAAATTATTAACCTTTTCTCATTCAAGAGGCCACTAGTGGTGACTACTTAAATATGCTAATGAGCCCCTACAGCATCATTTCAAGTTATTGTTCTTTAGGAGGAATAACTTGTGAGTAGAAGCTGAAGAATACTGACCAGTGTTTAGTTCCTATCTTTTGGGGTTTTTTTCTGTGTACAAGGGAGAACTGAAAGTGATGACTGGATTGATTTTTTTTTCTTAATAGTAAAAAAAATAAAACCCATAATACCTATATTAGAAAATTAATTATGTAGTTATAGCTGACAGTAGTGAAAGCACAACTATACTGTATCAGCTGTATCAAGTACAACACTCGACAGGTGTACACTACTGGTATATATTGCCTAAAATCAAATGTTTGAAAAAAATCTCTGTCTTCATACAGCTCTTTGTGAATGAGCCATTAGCACCCTTGCTGTGTATCCTTCTTTGCAGCAGTCATCTGTCAAACAAGTAGCTAGCTCTATATGAAGGAGAAAAAAACATGAGCAGCGACCACAGCAGCAACAGCTTCTAATTAACCCCCAAATAAAAATTAAAAAAATCACATTTTAATAGTTTGGGGAGAAAAAGTGTTGTTTTTAGTTCCGAAAGATGATCTTTTGCATAGAGAAAGCCATCAACAACTTCTCTAACAATATACACTGACCCCATAATATTTGTGTTTTCTATCCTAAGGTACCATTCACCTCTTACCTGCTTAGAGTTAGGCTTTGATTCTGGAAAAGCAACTTAGAGGACAGAACTCTTGAAGACCTCCGTGGAAATGTTTCTGTGCATGCTCTGAAAGTACTTTGAACAATTTCAGGCATCAGCAGATAAACATTACTTTAAAAAATAACTTGGTGATATTTTTAAAAATTGGTATCACTTATTAAATAAAACTGTAGCATAAAAATGGCTCGATTCAGATTTGAATCTGCAGTATGAACCTCATGGTTCAGAACAGGAGAATGCTGGAAATGTAATTTGATAAAAAGAATATATGTACCAAATCATATTTTAATATCTGGATTTTCAAAATTTCTCTCTAACCTTGAGACACAGAAAGTGGCAGAATAATTTTTGTGTGAGAGTCAAAAAGAACTTATATTTTCATCCCAATTATTGTGACTTTAAGAATTTTCTTAGACAAAAAAAAAAAAAAAAAAAATAAAATGTCATGAAAGATCACTGCAAGGAGTAAAGGCAAAACCTTATCAGTGGAACCTATTGTCTTCTCTGAAGCTGTCCTTTTATCCTATAACACCATCGCTTGTAAGCCCTACCTGAGGGGGAAAAAACCTGCTAGCAAACAAACAAAAAAGCCCAACTCATAATTGCATTTGGTTAGATGGAACAAAGTGAATTTCGATGTTGTTTAGCATTAGCACACCTACTGAGCAACCATCTGCACACAGTCTCTCTTTCTAACTTGATCTGAACTAGTTTTGCAGGAAAGAGTTCTCTGCAGTCACAGTGGAGAACTGTGGAGAAGCTAGCAAGGTCACGACCTGTACAATGGAACATTTCTGCTACCAAGAAAATGAGTTAATTTCAGTAGCTGAAAGGGTACAAGATGCTACGAAATCCCTTGTATGTAATGTCCTTGTTAGTCATTCTTTGAATTTACCAAACAGGTATATAAGTGATACTCATGCCCATTAGAAGGACACTTTGTCAGACAAATATTCCTTGTCTGTCTCTTGGTCATTTTTAGAAGTGGTATCTGCATGTGGAATCCACTCCAGATGTAGATGCATGTCTGTAGCATTCTGGACTTGAATGCTGCCTGTATTCCCTGAACTTGGAAGTAATAACAGTTACAAAGCTTTATTGTAGATAGCTTCTCTTTACCCAAAGACTGCAAAGACAATGAGAATCTTTGAACACATTTCATTGGACTGTGCTGGTTCCTGGGAGAAGTTGTTGCCTGTTTGTATACAACTGACATTTTGCTGCCATTGACTTCTTCTTCTTGACATCACCTCTGGCTTAGATGTCTCACTTCTCACTTATATCTTTCTATTGATCTTTCAGTTTTGGTTACTTCCTCCTCAGCTCCTTCCCACCTCTGTAGCTGTCTCACATCTCCTAAAGAGTTGTTCCTAGGTCCCAGTAAGACCCAAGTTCCTTTTTCCATTTCATATGTTTCTCAAAACTCCAGGCTACTCCAGATTTCAACCTACTGCTCTCAGGCTTCCTACAATGTGTGCCTCCTCCTTGGACTCCTGCACTTTATTACGCCACGTGTACTGTCTTACCCATTGAATTTTTTTACTCCAGTTTTGCCAAAGAGGCTAAGTTCCTACACAATTATCTTTCTTCACAGTTGATATATAAATATATGGAGCTGTAACTGTGTTACTCAATATTTTAGCTGTTGGCAAAGGAATATCAATAGCTTATCTTATAGCCAGAGAGTAAAAGGAGTTTTTGCAGATGTCATTTTTTTTTCTTTCCTGTGGGATTTTATTTATTTGTATAACTGTGGAAAAAAAGGCAGCAACCTGGAACTAAATTTTCTATTCCCAGGATAATTTACCTGTCATGCAAGCACGAAAGGAGCAGAAACAGGCCTGAGGCTAGTAGGACAATGTAGCAGTATTAGGTTTCTTTGAACTGTAATGTTTTACTTCCCATGGGTCACTCAGTGACATTCAAGATACTGGTCCAGAGAGAACAGACCTGGTCAGTCAGCTTAAAGAACATGAAAACTGACATTTTCTGATATGCTTATTTTTTCTAACTAATATGCTTAGTTTTTCTAACAAAAGCTGATTTTTTTCTTCATGTTGCTTTTGAATTGGATTTTCTTGTGAAATTCATTCACATAAATGCTTCAATAACAACAGCAAAATACAGCCAACTGTATCTGACTACTTTCTTGTGTTATTGGATAACTTGCATCTTGAAAAAATTTCCTTTCATTTTGGAAAACATAGTTTAGAGTGCAGCTATACTGTGCTCTGAGCAATGCATCTGAATGTTGTTAGATCTGAATTTTTACAGTGAAGTATAAAATTTTCCTGGTGTATAGTGAAAGAGCTGGATACAGTCTACTGCAGAACACTTTAACTTTCAGCTATATAATAAACACAAAGTTATATTGTTTCTTAATTTTATTTTAATAGAGTTGTGAGGTATAACTTGGCCAGCTCTTTAAAAGCCGTCTTTCTATGCTTGAACTTAATAATAAGCTTTCAGTTTTCATAATTAGAAGACAATGAAAAGCTATGGCAGTTGTCTGGCTGTCAGCTTCTTCAAGGCGTGGCAATGAATCAATCTGCATGGAAAGTTTCTGATCAAGGTCACTCAATTTCTTATCCACAAGGTGAACACAAGCTCTGAATGAGGAAAAGGAAGCACACTCATGCTTAAACCCTAACAGAAAACATTCAAGTAGCTCTTATTTCCAAAATAAGCTGTTTTAGAAAATAAACCAAGGTTATGAACCTGTGCACACTGACTGCTGTGAACTGCAGATTTCATATGTGTTGCTGCATTCCTTGAACAGGCAAACTGCCTTTGAAATCATCACAGACCCAGGGTAGAACAGAAATTCTGTTTTGATTTTTGAGCTTTAGACCCCCCCTTTTTCTATTTAATTTTCTTTTAAAACAACATGCTCCCTATAAATTTAAACTTCATCTCCTGTCAAATATTTCTTTGTCCATTCTTTGTTCTTAGAAGTCAGGTAATGAACAGACAGAAAATATGAGATTGTCATCCCTCTCTCAGTTTTTCATAAGACCTTTTCTGAACATGATAGTATATCTATTATTCTTGGGTTGCTTATTGCAAAAATAATTCACTGCTTGTAAAATACAGCAAACATTACTAAGGATTTCCTGGTTCATTAAAGCCACTTTGCTCTTGGCACAGATTTGGAAGCAGCATGGAAATGATATAAGTGATTTGTCCTATGCAGGACAACTCTGTAGAAATCTGGCAGCAGAGCTTTTCTCTGCCTAGACCAGCTGTACTTTATGGATCACAGTACAATACAGATGTTCCCATATTTTTTCAAGACAAATCTTTTTCTTATAAGAAGTGAAGCCAACTTACACTGTCACAGATGTACTTGCTCCTTCTTCCATGATCACCTATGGAATTTCTTGTTCTTATGTCTTGTTCTATATTAAAATTAACTTATTCTAAAAGAGATTATTTTCCTATTTTAGAAATAAACCTGTAAATAAATAACATAAGGACATTTATAATATATAGTATAAGTTGATAGACCATGAAGTTTTAAGATGTAAAATAATATATAATTTTATAATAAAATGCATTGCTACTTATTTAGCAATGTATATACAACTAAAATGTTATACAAGTCCTGTTAGCCATTGTGTACTGTTTAAGGACAGCAAGATACAAGTATTTAACCATATTTCTTAAAATTAGTGCATTTAATAAATTTTAAAAGCATACTTTATCTTTTTCTTACTGAATGCTGTTCTAAAAAGTAAAAAAAAAAAAAAAAAAAAAAAAAAAAAAAAAAAAAAAAAAAAAAAAAAAAAAAAAAAAAAAAAAAAAAAAAAAAAAAAAAAAAAAAAAAAAAAAAAAAAAAAAAAAAAAAAAAAAAAAAAAAAAAAAAAAGCCTATCCCACAAGGGTTTCATAAATATCCTGTTGTTGAAAAAAATTAAATGAAAAAAATACTGAAATGACTGTATAAAAATGAAATTATTCTGAAATGAGTTGTCAGTTCATAATAAATAATAAGTAATCTTCAGGTTCTATGTCATCATGTCAAGACTTTTATTAAGTTCAAAAACAACACTAATGTTAACTATGATTGTAAGAATAATATAAATATTGCTTCTCTGCTTACCAAAACCATGACAGCTTTGCTGATACAAGAGCAGAACAAGATCTGTTGTGTGCTATTTTGTAAAAAAAGCAACATGAAGGTCATAAAATCCCTTTTTTTTTTTTCTTTCTCTCTGTGCAGCTTGTGTTTTCTCCAGCTCCCTTTAGGACCAAAGGATACACAGCACTATGTGAACAAAACTAGATTTGCTTGCTTGTTCTAGCAAAATAGTTTACTAGGAAAAATAATTTTAAAAAAATCTGTTATTCATGTTTTCAATCCAGCCAATCTAGAATATCTCCAAAATAATTAAAGGACTTATTTTGTTCTTTTTTTTCCGCATCTCTCAAATAAAACTCTACATTGGTTGATTAATGGGCTGATGTGTGTATTCTTACTGGTCTAATGGTTATCACTAATTTTTTTTTTTGGTTTGTTTGCTTGTTTAGGGTTTGTTTTTCTTTTCTTTGAAGAAATTTTTTTAAGCAAACATGAAAAAAGTCAGTTCTGGAGCTGTTGCTTTGTGTTCTGAGGTATTGCCAGGCAGCAACTCCCAAAGAGAGATCAAATGATACTTTGATGGAGACTAGAGCAGAGGGGAACCGCAAAGGGGTTCCCCAAGCCATCTGTGATCTTACTGCAGTTTCCATTATTAACTAAACATCCTGAAGTATTGTCTGCATTTTTCTGAAGATAATTTTAACTCAGTGTTGTGAAGTATATTGATTGTGACTATCTTCAGGGAGCCCACATTTTGTTTGAGAAATGACTGAACATACAGACACATATAGCACAAATATTTATAAATTAACATCTAGAATATATGACTAAATCAGGAAGAAATATATCTATGCATGCTGGATAGAAAAAATACAGGGGAAAATGTAACTGAACTAAACCTGAGTACAAATTAATTTGATTTATCTGTTTGTGCATCTATCTGTCTGCCAATCACTGGTTTAGGAGGAAATGAGGTCTGATTCCTGCTGTAGTATCAGCCCTCCATTAAAAATTCCCTTGCAGTCTTAATTGCTTTGAAGATTCTGAAATGGTTTTTCAATTAATTATTTTCTTTTTTAAATTAATAGTGTGAAGACCTATCTTTCATATTTCAAAAAAACACCTTTTTTTTCCCCATTATCTTCTGTCTCTGTTAAGATTGTAGCTATGGCCAATGATAACTATTATTATTAATAATGTAAGAAATTAATATAAAAATAACAAAAATAAAACAGCTTTTAAGAGGAAGAGAGAAAAGAGACTTTTCAGATTTTAATAATTTTTCTAATGGACATTTTGAAAAAGTTAATAAAAAGTGTATTATCAATGTCATTTTACAATTCCTGTTATTTAGTTGCCTATTAGCATGCAAATGAAAACTCTGCATTTCATAAACCAGAGGCAGTTCTTATGACTCAGTTTTTTGAATTTTTTATAATTTTTCTTACTCTGCTATAACTTAAAGAGAAGAATTTATATTGTTAAGTTTGTCATGAAAAGAAAAACATTTTGCAGAAGCGGTCACTGTAAACGACAAGTTGTTCTGAATTAAAAATATATTATTGAACATTTTTCTTTTACCAGATGGAATAGAAATTTGAAGAAAAAGATGTTGCTGGTTTAGATCAGATTCATTAAAAAAAATGTTCGAATGTAGAAGTATGGTAATCTAAAAAGAAAAAAACTGTTTTAGTGGTTCCTAAGGGGATGTTATAATTGTCATGACAATAACAGTCTATTTCCCCTTTTTCTCCACCAAGTAATTTGTCAATGTCTGTAATACACAACATATGCAGTAGTAAAGCAAACTGGCACAGACTGATTTAAATGACTGTAAAGGAAATTGCTGTGGCCTCTCAGTTTTCATTTGCCAGAAATACACCAGCCCCTACAGACTTCTGTATGACCTCTTCGTGCAACGGGTGCCCAAAGTAGGCTGTGAGCCTGTGGGAAGCCCATGCTGGAGCAGGCTGTGGCCTCCTGGAAGGAGCTGTGGCCTCATGGCAAGGAGCCCAAGCTGGAGTAGGTTTGCCGGCAGGACTTGTGACCCTGAGGGGGACCCACACTGGATCAGGCTGTTCCTGAAGGACTGCACCCCATGGAAGGGATCCACACCAGAGCAGTTTGAGAACTGCAGCCTGTACAAAGGACTTATGATGTAACAGTTCATGGACTGTCTCCCATTGGAGGGAACCCCACAATGAAGCAGGGGAAATTAGTGTGAGGAGTCCTCCCCTGAGGAGGAAGGAGCAGCAGAGATGAACTGACCGCAGCTCCTATTCCTCATCCCTCTGTGCCACTGTGAGGCAGCAGTGAGAGAAAATCAGGAGTGAAGTGGAACCCAGGAAGAAGGGAGGGGTGAGGGGAAGGTGTTTTAAGATTTATCTTTTCTCATTATCCTATTCTGATTTCATTAATAAAAATCCAATCAATTTTTCCTTGACTCGAGCCTGTTTTGCTCATGACAGTCACTGGTGAGTGATCTCTCCCTGCCCTTATGTTGACCCATGAGCCTTTCATTATATTTTCCCTCCCCTGGCCAGCTGAGGAGGGCAACGATAGGGCTTTGTTGGGCACCTAATATGACTCTGCTAGATCACTAACAAAACTAACAAGACTAATGGAACATCACTAATTTAAGCTGTGGTTGATGAATAGAAGAAAAATATTTCCCCTATAACTTCTTCTTGTTACCTCTCATTTTCATCTTTCATTTCCTTCCTCTCTTCACCATTTTCTCCAGCATCAGTGTGACTCTTCCCTGCTACTATGCCAGACTATTCCTTATTGACTGTGTTTTCGTACATCATTCTGTCTTTATTATTATAAATATCACCTCTGTATCTGATCAAAGATCTGCTGAAAAGAACAAGAGTACTCTCACTACAGCAACTGCAGTATAAACATCCCATTTTATATATAACTATACTCAAAAACATGATCTTTGCCCTTTAACAAGATAAACTCCATTTAAGAAGCTTATTCGTGGTTAAACTGTGGGAAGTCTGCTCTGTGAAGAAATGTGGGATTCTTTTAATTTCCAAAAATTAGGTTTGGGTGCTTTGGATGGAATTTCTAGAAGTAGACACTTCAACTGCTCCACAGATATTACTTCAGTTGCTGAAAAAGTTTGCTTTTTTTTTTCTTTTATTTGAAAGATGGAAGATTGCTGCTTCTTTCTGCTTTTGCTTCTTCTTACCAAACCAGAAAAGAGCATCTCTATGTCTTTAGGAGATGATATTGAGTTACTAAAGGTTATTTCAAGTTGAACAGCCAGGCATACTATGAATTTTGGAATGGAAATATAAATAATGGCATTGCCAGTATAAATTTGCACCTATGTTTTGGTTGTTGTTGGGTTGGTTTTTTTTTTTTTTTTACTCCTTCCATATTTGACTGCTTATTTGCTTGTCAGTCTTTTGTGCTGGCACCTCAACTTGAGCGTGACTAAGAAGGCAGAGAACTAACTCAGTATTAAAAAATAGAAAAAAAAAAAAAAGAAGGGGGAATTATTCTGTAATGGATTCAATGCAAAACATTGGAATCAATAAAAGGGCACACATAGGATGGCAGGGCCAGAAATAGGGGCAGAAAGGACAATGTAGAGAAAAAAGATGTTTATCTTGTACCAAGGAGCCCTTAAAGTGTCTCAGGCGTTTCATTTAAGTCCTCCCTTGTGTATGCCTTAAGAGTAGCTTGGAGCACAAGTTTGTAGAGCTTTCTCTTACAGACTGGCCATTAAATGTTCTATTTCAGACACCAAAATACTCACTTTGTTCTTAATTTAAAATCCCTATGTAGCTTGCAGAATCAAGGTCAAAAACTCTAAGTTGTGTTTGGGGCAAGGGGTAAAGGAGTGTACTAAATGTATAAAATGACCTGTTTCTATTCAGTGGACTTTTCTGACTACTGAGTGGCAAAATGAGTGTACTATATTTTTGTAGTCCAGAAACATTTTCCAAAGAAAACTGATAAGCCAGTGAGTCAATGATCAAATTTATCATGTACATTTTGTACATCCTGTCAATGATTTCCATGTGCCATTAATTCCATCAAAAATTATTCCTGTCAGATCAAACAAAACAACATGTAGGGCAGGCATTTCATGCTTTTAGAGTGATGACTATACTTGTTCAGCTTTATTTGGGATATGACTCTTGCCCTGAAATTCTTTTTAAATCAGTTGCAATTTATTACTAAAATACATAATCATTACATGCTATCAGGTGTGTCTCTCAAGAGCAATGGAAATTTTTTAAATTGTTTCCAGAGTGATACATTACCTTGAACATTACTCAAACCACCATTCTACTGTAGTAATCTCTTTTGCTTGACAATATGTTGTTCTAGTAACTGTATTGCACGCTCTCCCCTCCTTTAACTAGAATACTTCTGATGTCTTCTACATCTCTGGAAATAACAGTTTGCTCAA
>NW_020956508.1:182721-184314 GCF_003031625.1 Empidonax traillii
TTTTAAATTGTTTCCAGAGTGATACATTACCTTGAACATTACTCAAACCACCATTCTACTGTAGTAATCTCTTTTGCTTGACAATATGTTGTTCTAGTAACTGTATTGCACGCTCTCCCCTCCTTTAACTAGAATACTTCTGATGTCTTCTACATCTCTGGAAATAACAGTTTGCTCAAAAGAAAGCTATGTGTTCACATATCTTCTCTTTTTTCCCTCTTATTAGAATCTGATGTCATAGATTTCTTGGGTTTCTGCATCTTTTTCTTATGTTAGTTATTTTATCCATCACTATATAATTTAGGCCTTTCAAAAAAACCAGACTAAACAGTTATATATAGCAAGTAAGCTATTGTGCCAGTGTCAGTGGAATTCCTTAAGATGGGAGCAAAAGAGGTGAAGAACATTTCCACATTTTTTTTTAAAGTATTTTCTTATGGGATATTGAACACAAATTGCCTTTAGCACTTCAGAAAATCAATAAGTGTCATGTTTGCAGACCCTAATGATATGAAAAATTTCAGAAAGAAAATTATTATATTTTGTCATGTAAGTTCTTTCCCATGAAATTTTGCAAGTTAAATAATCTGGACGTATACATCAGTGTTAGAGCACTACTTTTTTTCAGAGATGGAGACTTGATTCTTCAGCAGTCCTAAGACAACAACAGAGTTCAGCAAGTTATCTCAAAATTAAGAAGTGTTAAATGTAGGATTTTGAGCCCTAACCCTGACTAGCATCCCATCTGTTTCTTGAATAAGTAGTAGAATTCAGCAGACAGAGAGACAGTTAGGAAGAAACATACAGACACCAGCGAAATCCCCAAGCTGATTCTTAAACAGTTCTCTGAATGGGGCATCTGTAGTAACTTGAACAACAATCGTTATTACAAACTTGCTATAAATATTCAGTCTTGCTAAGTTCATAAATTATACATTTTTTCCATTGGAGGTAAATACAATTGTGTCAGCTAGCCATCAAGGTTCGATAAAGCAATATACAAATATCTCTCCCTGTAATTAGCTTTAAATGAAGAATACACAGACTATTTTGGGGATGTACAGTTTATATGAAGCAGTTTGAACATACAAAATCATTACAAAATCATCATCACAAAGAAGCTCTGGTCCTGATGTCTTTTCTAGAATAAATCTTTCTATTTTAGAAAGACTTCTTAGGTAAATAGAAATCCTTCAGATAATTGCTCACTAGAATAAGTCCATCCTTGGAAGTTTTCAAACCCTGGCTAGAGAAAACAGACTGACTTCACCTAATGCTAACAATAATTTCAAGTAAGAGCCTGGTCTGAAAAACATCCAAATTCTCTTCTAACACGTGTCTCCTTGACTGAACTGCCTGATAAAGACATTCTCAACTGGACATGGCTGTTTCATACTGACAGAGAATACAAACCAAAGTGCTCCGTGTATTATTTAGTGGAACTGAAGACATCACTTTCCGGAAGTGTCAGTTTGGATCTTTTGAACAACTTCATTTTAACAGTGAAGGTTTACTGTGAAGAACTGTGAAAGCCTTTGCTTTCTGAGAGTTTTTAAAAGAAGTTTGTATAATGATGATAGGAGAAAAGAGAAC
>NW_020956508.1:185377-216484 GCF_003031625.1 Empidonax traillii
ATTCTTTTATTTATCAACTTAAGAGTGCTATGTCCCTAACATTCATTAGTTTTTTATCAGTGAAATAGATATGTTGTTCACCAATTGTTTAAAAACAAGAACTGTTTTTCAGCTTTTTGAACAGTGTCTGATTAGTCCATGTAGCAACATGCCATCTATCTGCTACTGACTCATGCAAGCAGCTGTTGTAGAGACTTGAGCAGAAGGACCATGGGTCAGAGCTCTGATGGCAGCAAAATTGTAACAGTGCAGGAAGATGTAGTCATTTAGTAGGTGACACTGCCACCTCAGACTGTAATAAAACTCTGATCTAGAACATATTTGATTCACTACGTTGCTCAAGATACTATTTCTTAGAGAAAAGTTAGGTTCAGATGATGTTGGATATAAGGTAGTACAAACTCAAGTACCTCATAATAATTTAAATTTCCTTGCTGAATCCATGTGTCAGTATGAAGTTATCTAGTACAGACAGAATTTAATATAAAAGAATATTTTGACCAGGAGGAACAGTGTCAATGTTTAATGAAGACTTAGGATGTCCAGCAGAAAATAATAAATCTTATACATTTCCAGGATGATTTTCTTCACCTTAACCAATGAATATTACATATTCTTTTTTAAATAAATTAAAAATAACTTAGAAAGCATGTTCAGTTTATTTGGACATAGAACTTTCTTCACAATGCCAACAGCACTGAGAAGTATTTCAGTTCATTATAGAAACTGCCATTTTTGTAAATGCAATTTCCATTTCTATTCCCCTTTCCCTATCCCTTTCCATTTCCCTTCTTGGAAGAACACATTAACATGCAATTTATAAACAGGTTTTAACAAAATTACAAACTAAGTTCCAGGTTGCTCTGGTTAAAAGTACACAAGGAATTTTTTGAGGAGCTTTATATGTCTTACTCCTTCTCGAGAAGTTAAAAGTTAAATACGTAAAAATTCAGTATATTTTCAAAAGAATTACTCTTAATTCAACCTCAATAATTACCACTTGAAATGCTGCAAATTTTTAAAGGCTATGCAATTCTTATTAGCAAACCCAAAAAATCTTCTCATGCTTTTCTACTTCATTTTTTTTTCTTTCTATCATATGCTCCCACCTTCCTAACTCAAAACTCACCTGCAGCGGCTTACCTGTATGCCTGGCACTACAGCAATTTCCATATTGCTTTGTCTGTAATAATTTCTGATGTACTGTCACTTATGTTCACCCTCCTCTCCACCTTGTCTGTGAGGTCCCTGACCCAGAATCCTTATTTAAAATGATTCATAGCATAGTTTTGTTTTCATTAATATTTTAAAATAATTTAAATATCTGTTCTAAATGCATCAGAAAACAGTTTTAATCAAATGTTACTATAGTAGTAGTTGCAAACAAAAGAAGAAAAGACTACAATATACTTTCCTGGTGTAGGCAGATTACAATTGTCACTTTGATCTATTTTAAAAGATTAGGGCCTTCATCAGCTTCAATACAAAAAATGAAAAAAGAATTGTCAATAGGCCTCACAGACACTCTTTTTTAAGCAATAGAGTAATTCTCTCCTTTCAGCTTCTCACCAAGCTTCTACCTTCAACTTCTCACCAATGCCCACACAGGCATCTTAAAGACATTGGTCATCAAATTGCAGTTAGTTTCTGTTAAAGTCAAACTGTGAATTCCTGTTACAATTTTCACATCATTACTCAGAACTCAACTTTGTAATATCAATAAGAAATTACAAAGTAAGCTCTGTATAATCTAAGAAGTAGCTATAGAATTTACATTCCTTTTTTAAAAAACCACTTAACTACAGAAAGCTTCAGAGAAATAGTACTTAAATTAGTGCTCCTAATTTGAAAACTTTAAAAAGTCTGGTTTACATACTTATAATTACATAATTTCTATATTTGCAACATCAGTCAAGGCAAAACTACCTTACAAATGTTTCATTAAAGTAATTTTAAGTTGCAGTGTTTGTTTAAATATCTTTTCAAAACTATTGTCGAATTGTTAATCTTCTTCATTGTCTCTGTGCAGCCAGGTCCAAGCTCTAGAAAGGTTAAGGAGCAGAGCTCATGTATGCACAAATGTATCTACATGTATATATATATGTATATATATTTATATATATATATATACGTTCTGCTCCCCTCTCTCTCTGGTCCTTTTGTAAGAGAAAAAAATAATATGTATTAGATATAAAAATGTACCTATTAGATAAAAATATCTGGGCTCAGACACTCTACCCAGTAACTGACTCTTGGATTCCAGTCTTCCTGGTTGCTGGCACATGGACAGATGAACTCAGAGGCTGCAGTCCTGCTCAAGTTGCTGCTATAGACTATCACACACACACACACACAGAGCTAGCTGGGCAAGCTCTAGTCGCTTTGACCTCTCCAGCTCCTCCCATGGTTTCACAAACCCCTGGATCCCAGGCCATGCCACCTATTCACCAGCTAGTCTAGTTTAAGCTTCAGGCTTAGTTAGTCCTATCAATAATGCGTTACCTAACTCAATGCTGTGTGCTGCTGCATCTTGTAAGTGCAACTGTTACTAAATGCTATTGTAATAAACAAAAAATCTGTTGGCATTTGAAAGAATGACAATTACGAACGATTTCCTTCATGCGGTCAATTGAAATTTTAGCGTAATTCAAAGTTATGTCCCTGTCCGTGCTGTGAAATCAGTGTTCTGCCATCCATGAAATCACATGTGGCTCAGGGGCACTTCTGGTTGTGCAATAAAAAGGAAAAGCATATCTTTTTGAGAAGGCAGGGTACCTGTAAAGCATGATGGAATTTATGCACAATGTAAAATTACATACTTTTTTCCCACTGGGAAAAAAAGCAATCACATTGGAAAAATGTGGAATATGATCTAAACTTACCTGAAATTGGTATAATTTATATTTAACTATCTTGTGACTATACTCATTACTGACCTAGAGTAGTCCAGGCAGTTCATATTAAATGTGATGGAATAACATCTATGTCTATTGAGATTAAAATTGCAAATATATGAATAGTTCTAGTTGTGTCAAAGAAAGTCCTTAGACCTTAAGCAATATTGAGATTATAGAGTTCCCTTTACAGAAACTTTTACAAATCCAGAACACTATTTGCCTTTATTTAACATAACTTAGCTTAATTTGCTTTTGTCCCATAAAAACATTTTGTTTTGTGTAGAGAAAAATAAGATAATGTAATTTATTTATTTATTTTTCAATGGATCTGTTGGAAGACTAGAGATTATATATGTAACTGTGTTATAATGAGATAATTGATCTAAAAATCAGAATCTTCTTGGTTATTTGAAAAGCTGCTTGAGTTTCAGCGATTATCCTCCATGACAAGGACAAAAAAGAAGATTAATTAAAGCTTTTATTTTCTCCACCTTGCAGGAAAGACAGGAAAGATGTCCAGGACAAACAACAGTAGGCCTGTTTCTTCCTATCAGTGTCACTGCTGATCACAAATGCTTGTCCTGAGGTTGACAGTTAACCCACAAATTCCTGTAATCGCCACAGTTCATGCCTGAGTGGAGAAAGACACAGGAGATTGACAGGCTACCACAGGGGAGGAGGATGCAGCCAATCAGCTACTGTATATCACTGTTACAAAAGTTAAAAGACAACTTGTTGCTGGGAAGATTTGAGTCATTTAGCACCCTCAAGCTTAATCAGTAGTGCTGATCTAGATATTCAGGAGAAAGACGAAGTGTCAGAAAGAGAAGGAAGGAATGTTTTTTGTGACTTTGGTCCACCTAAATGACTTTCTGCTTGCAAATAATGCAGTGACACTGGCTCTGGTGGTGATTCTACTCTTTGTAAGGACTTTGAAAGAGTTATGGCATTAAAGAATAGCATAAATAAAAATAAGATGCAATCTTATGGCCATGTATCTGTGTTGTGGAATTTTTGCGAAGATGCATAATGTCTTGGAGGTGACACTTTCATCACTGCTGCTGATTGCTGTGTGACTTGACCCTGCTTCCACTTATGCATCTCTTTAATCCTTTATCAGGAGCTCCTTGTTCATCCATGCAGGCCTCCTGTTGCCTTTGTGTTGTTTTGTATGTTTCAGAATCGTTCATTCTTGAGCTTAAAGGAGATCATCCTTTAAAATTAGTCAGCTCTTCTGGACTCACTTCAGGAAGTACATCTCACAGGCCTCTTCCAAGTGAATATCTGAACAGGTCCGAGTTTGGTCTCCCAAAAATCAGGGTTTCCATCCTGTCATTTGCATCTTTGCTTTTTCCCAGGGTCCTCAACACCACATCTCCTGCTGTAAGGAATTGGACTATATAGGGGTGGTGGGGGACTTTAAACTATTAAGTTATCACTTCTGCCTTACAGGTTAACATTTGAGATGTTGTAAGAGACAAAAAACCCCTGACTTTTCCCATCCAAACAAATCTGGACTACTGTTATGGTATCTTCTGGGATGTTTATGATGATTCCTAGTTCCATTTTGAAGAGAGGTAGATGAGAGTAGAACCTGGAATGTATATGTGCATAGTCTAGACGCTGCCACAGCTGCTAACAAAAATAACGTCTGGAATGCATTGTAACATCTGTGCTTGAGGAAGACCATTGGAGGAGTTCCATTTTTTCCACCTCATAACAATTTGGTTTCTCTCTCTGTCTATTTTCTTCCTTTGCTCCACAATCCCTTTTACAATCTTCTTTTACATCAGTTACATTGAATAATTCCCACATGGTCTGATGTAGCAATTTTTTGCGATGTTATAGTCTGTGATATATGGAACAGAAAATGAAGTTATTACAATAATCTTTTTTGGCCTTATCTTCTTTGAATGTCTACTTACATTCAAAATTTAAATTTGTGTTGTCACCCAGGAATACTCTATTTTCCCAGAATATAGTAAAGTTGACCCAAAGCTCATTAATATCAATGCAAAGATGCCTGCTGCCTTGAGGCCCCTTCTGAACAATGACATATCCAAGACTATAAAGCTCCTAAAAATGTGTAAAATAAAGATTTAGGGTATAAGGACTGAATTCTTCATTAAACCTCTGCAGAAATACTACTGTTGAGCATATAAAAATTCAACCAGTCTTAAAAAATGCTCACTGTTCGTAGCTTGATCTAAGAAAAAGAATATAAAAACAGGATTTATATATCTCAAACATGGCCTGCAGAGTTGAAGTAGTAGACATATATTACTCATATTTTTAGCAGCATTTGTGTAATATTGCCTGAAAATCATTCAGACCCTGATCTAGAAATCCAAGAGGAGTTTTAACATTGATCTACGTGGGAAACACAGGTAACATAAACTGTGAGACAGAAAAAAATTGAGGCCAGATTGATGTCTTTGCAAAAACAACTGAAAGGTCTATAAAATCTCCATTTTCTTCCCTCATTTTAGAAAGAATAGAATTCCAGTAACTGTGTATGTGGAAATGGAGTATATAGCCCACCTAACAAGTAAGCTAACTCTGTAAGAACTGAACAAAATATGTTAAGCACTCTTTATGGGCCATCTGAAATGCTTGGAGGTGAATTATCCCTTTCTCTCTCATTTTGATATTTATAAAATCCTAATATTACATACAGATTGTAGAGTATTTTCTTAATGTTACTTTTGCAGACTGAGGAAAATATTTATGTAACTACCGGTGACTAAATACATGAAAACACCTGTTTTAATGATATTTTTCACATAGTAAACCCTGCAAAGATTTCCTTTTTAGCAATAACCACTTTGGGACCATTGTCAAAATTTCATACTGTAAGCTTCTGGCATACAAGTATTTTAATATGAACTGGAGCCTATCAGTTTTTATGGTGAGTAGACCCACCAGGTCCCCACCTAGTGACGCTCTATCACTGACCTCAGCTGGGCAGGGAAGAGAAAATACAGTCAAAGTTCCTGGACTGAGATAAGGGTAGGGAGAGATCACTCACCAGTGACCGTCACGGGCAAAACAGACTCCGCTTGAGGAAAAACTGATTTGATGTTCTACCAATGAAATCAGAATAGGATAATGAGAACTCAAAAATAAATCCCTCCCCATGGCCCCTCCTCCTGGGCTGAAATTTACTCCTGATTTTTCTACCTCTTCCCATGCAGCAGCCCAGGGGAATGAGGAATAGGGGCTGTGGTCAGTTCATCTCGTATTGTGTGTTGCTCCTTCCTTCTCAGAGGGAACACTCCTCACACTCTTCCCTTGCTTCAGCATGGGATACATCCCACAGGAGACAGTCCTAAACACTGCTCCAATGAGAGTCTTTCCCTTGGGCCCATTCCATGGGGTCCAGTCCCTCAAGAACAGGCTGAAGGCCTGTAGGTCCAGTGTGGGTCCCGCATGGAGTAACAAGTCCTGCCAGCAAACCTGCTCCCCCCTCCCTGTGTGTACTCCTCTCTCCACAGGTCCACAGCTCCTGCCAGAAACCTGTTCCAGCATGGACTTCCCACAGGCTCACATCCTTCTTTGGGAATCCACATGCTCTAATGAGGGTTCCTCCACGGGCTGCAGGTGCATCTCTGCTCCACTGTGGACCTTCACAGGCTGCAGGGACACAGCTGCCTCACCGTGGGCTGCAGGGGAATCTCTGCTCTGGCACCTGGAGAACCTCCTCCCCTTCCTTCTGCACTGGTCTTGGTGTCTGCAGAGTTGTTCCTCTCACATATTCTTACTCCTTTCTTCTCTGAACAAAATTACTTCTGTGCAATACTTTTTTAACCCTTCTTAAACACATGATCCCATATATAGTGCTGCCACCGTCACTGATGGGCTCGGCCTTGGCCAGCAGAGGATCCATCCTGGAGCCAGCTGGCATTGGCTCTGTAGGACATGTTGGGAAGCTTCTGGCAGCATTTCACAGAGGGTACCCCTGTAGCCCCACCCCTACCAACACCTTACCATGCAAACTCCATGCAGAGATTTAAACTGATTAATGCTGCTGTTCTCTATTCTTTGGTACCCTAGTATTTTACATTGTAAAGGATGTCAGGGTATGAATTTAAAACAGCCCAAACCACCTTTCTTTTGAGGGGAAATTTTACTCCTTTTGGAAGTAAACTTGGTTTTTTTGGTTGGTATTTCTTTTCTAGAAATTATATTTCCCTGGTGTATGTGGATGTTGATTTTGTAAAACAATTTATATGGAATCTTGTTCTGTGCAATGATAAACAGAAATGAATTCTACTCATGATTATGTTGTAATATTAATAAAAAATGTTTTCTAGCAAGAAGGGAGATTTTTTAATATATATTTTCTCCTACAAATTTGCTTTACTTGATAACATTATCAGCTTTCCTGTAGCAGCAAGCCCTTATCTGAGTGAAAGGCCCATAACTATATTTCATTTTAATATATACAGTAAGAAATATTTCTAAAATTCTAAGATTTTGGAGTGCTTGGTGCCATAGACATTAGACAAGTGCTGTAAAATTAAATGTAAATTAAGATTTACATATGTATGGAACAAAATTGTATATTCACATAATTTTTAAAATTTATTTATATTTTCATGTGCTCAGTTTAGGTATTTCTAAACAAATGAAGTGGCAGGCTGACACTGTAGCCTTCTATCATGTTATTGGCTGCACCTGTACTCCAAGAAAAAGTTTCAAATACTCATTTTATAATCCAAAATTCAAACTCTGAATAAAGAGCTACTGCATTATCTATGTTTAATAAAAATTATATGAAACATAAAGGTCAGCAATGACGTTATCTTCACAGCATTATATTGATTTGAGCTTATAAAGATAAGCTGTAATGTTATTTATGAAAGATTTAATAAAACACTGGCTATCAATGGACCTGTGAATAACTAGAAGGAAAAAAGAAAAACTTCCTGCCAAGAGTCAGAAAATACTGAATTTGGTTTATTAAATAAAGAAATAAATAATTAAGCAAATAGAGAAAGAAGGAAACTCTTTCTAAATTATGCACTGAAATATCTTATGAGAAGTATTTGAATTTCATGCCAACAATGACTTTTGTGTGATGTATTCCATCCTCAGAGTGAAATATTAGAAACATAATAAGCATTGGTGGCTCTTCAGATTTTATGGTACTGGAACTAAAGGACAGATCTTTCTAAAAGGTTTTGTAGTATTCTCCATGGGGTTCAGAGACAGATACTGACACCTTTTCTTATGTGGATTTATTCCTCTTGCTATAGTTACTTCCACTGGCATTAAAATTATTAAGAGTAGGATAATTTAGGAGGTAAAGCTTTAAACTGTATCCTTCGTTGTGTGACCATGCCAAATAATCAAAATTTCCAATCTTATAATAAGACAAAACCTCTAGCACTTGTATCTAATGTTCCATCATGAAAGAAAAGGCAGCCAGGTAGCCTCTGCCAACTTATTTTACGTTGGCTAAATGATTAAGATCTTTTTTCAATTAGTTCAACAAACAAGTCAATAAAACTGTAGTAGATTTTTAAGCTTATGGTATGAGTTTTTGAGTAATCACTATGATTGACCACTCACAGCAAGATTATCCAGTAGAGACCTTCAGAATGTAACTCAAAAGAAACACACATTTATACCTGGTTCTGTAATAAAAGTACTAAACAATTTTAAATTTTATTAAGAAATCTTAAGAATGTAAGATCACATAACTTTTTCTTGCATTTAACTATATAAGGCAACACCTAAGAGAATTTGAAGCTTCAAAGATTTGGAACCCCTTTTTTATTTTGCCAGAAAAGGAATTTAATTTATTCAGTTAAATATCATAGGTTCTTAAACTTAACAAACATATCAAAAGGAATATTATCATTTCATAAACCATATTTTCAGAGGGTAAAAGTGAAGATGACTTTAAAAAGCAGCTGCTACTAGGTAATTTATGCTTGCAGGAGGCAATGTTTTTGCAAATATGAGTTTCATGGCTTTTCAGTAATGTCTGTTTTGCCCTATCATGTTCTGCAGCTGGAAGTATCAAAAGTTTTTTGAATCCTGACCTCAAAAGGGAAAATTCAATATTTAAATTAAATTTAATGAAAAATAAAATTGTGACAGTCTTTATCTACTCTGTAACTCATTAGAATAATTTTATTTTTTACAATGTTTGATTTTTAGAGAAAATTTTTATCATTATGATAAGAAAGTTGTGAAAAACTTAGTAAGGCCAGGGTTTTGGTTTGTGTTCTAATATGTAAGGATGGGTGCAAACATGGTTTATATGGGAAAGCTTAAAATTGTGTATTTTTTAATTTTTGAGATATAGTTTTGGTAATCCATTGCTGAAATCACCATTAAGATATCAGTGAGAACTAGTGTATGCATGTTTGTGTGTGCGCGTAAACAGCTTAATTTTCACATAAGATGTATCGTAACAGGAAGTGCCATAAGGATCCAGCGCACTCAGGAGAAATCTGAGTTGTGAAGTCATTTGCGTTAGAAGAGATCTCAGGGGGCATGTGGTCCAGTCACCAACTCAAAACTGGGTGAACACTGAATTCAGACCAGCTGCTCAGGGCTTTGTCCAGCTGGAATTTGAAGATTTCCAAGGACCAATGCTCAATAATCTCTAAGTACAACTCATTCCAATGCTAGATTATTCTCATAGTGAATCCTGCATTCCAATTTATGAACGGTTTCTAACCTTGATCTATTGTCTTGGCAACCTATTCTGCACTTTTTAAAGATTGTTGTTAGACCTCCTTCACAACTTCCCTTTTCTAGACTAAACAATTCTGGCTCTTTCAGTCTCTTCTCCCATCTAAGTCATTAAAGAAGAAATAGTCATTCAAGTGCAACTGAACTTTGCTCAAATTGTCTATGACAAGCTCAGAAAAATTCTGTACAGCTTCAAAATGTTTTATAAATTAGTGCTCTCCAGAGTTTCCCCTCTAAGGACTTGACCTATAGTTCACAGAAGCCAGTAGAAAAAACCCTATTGATTTCAAGAGTTTTACATCCAGCCAAAAACAAAAGATTTTTTTGATTTTTTTTCTGAGTTCTTGAACTCTGTCTAGGAATTAAATATTGGGGTTTTTTCAAACCCCAAACGCAGGACATTTGGGAGAATTTAGAATATAAAGGTGTATACAAATAAATACATGAGTAAGAAGAAATAAAACAGTTTACTTTCTGTTTTTACAAAGACGGGGCAGGATGTGTGTGACAGCATGCGGAACAAGATTTTTTTTTCTTTTTTTTTTTTTAAATAAAGGATTTTAAAAGTCTTTTGTATAGGAAAATTGTAAAACAATACAATGCAAATTCCACTATTAGTGATTGAGGAGCGAATAAGCAGAGGTGCTCTGCTGGACCTCACGCTCACTGAACAAGGGAGGGCTCACTAGGGAGCTAAAACTTGAAGGTACCATTGGCCTCAGTGACAATGAGATGACTGAGTTCAGCATCCTGAGAGGAGAGAGCAGAGGAAAAAACAGGATCATAACTCTGGACTTCAAGAGAGCAGATTTCTGCCTCTTCCAGGATCTGCCTGAAAGAATCCCACTGGATAAAGCCCTGCCATGGAAAGGGGCCCAAGAAAGTTGGTTGATATTTAGCAATCCCCACCTCCAAGCTTAAAAGCAGGCCCCCTCAATAATCAAGAAACCAGGCAAAAATACCAAGAGATAAGGATGAACAAGGATCTTCTAGGAAAAAAACACAAAAAGAAAACCTAAAAACATTGAATCCTCAGCAACAGTAAACAAAGTATTGACATCAGGTCTAGGAAAGTGATCCTTCCCCTCTTCTCAGTGGTGCTCAGGGGCAGCACTTGGAGCACTGAGTCCAGTTCTGGGCTCCTCAGTATAAGACAAAGATGAACATCCTGAAGAGAGTACAGTTAAAGGCCGCAAAGATGGTAAAGAAACTGAAGTATTTCTCCTGTGAGGAAAGCCTAAGAAAGCTGGGCCTCTTTAATCTGAATAGAAGGCCAAGAAATGTTCTTAAAAATGTGTAAAAATATTTGAATGGAGAGAGTAAAGAAGACCAAGGCAGACTCTTCTCAGTGCCCAGTGACAAGAGGCAATGGGCAAAAACTGAAACACAGGTGGTACCATCTGAACATCAGAAAACACTTTTCTACTGTGAGGGTGACTGAGCACTGGCACAGATTGCCCAGAGAACTGGTGGAGTCTCCCACCTTGGGGATACTCTAAGGGCATCTAGACACATCCTTGGGCAACCAGGTTGAGCAGGGGGAGTAGGTTGGAAGGGCTGGGAAGGTCCCTTTCTCCAGGGGCTGATGTCAACTATTTTCTTATTCTGTGTTTCTCTGACTCTGTGATTACTTGATCATACACTTACCTATAAATAAGGAAGATTAGATAGGAGAGTTTTATAAGGAATGCAAAATTCATTTTCAGTATATCTACCATATAATTTTAATTATCTTTTAAAGAAAACTGAGAGCTGAGAATAAACAGACTTGCAGTAAATTGCATATATTCTCCCACAGTAATCTCTACAATAGTTTTTTTTTTACTTTTAATTGAAATTTTTCTTCAGGGCCAGCATTTTATTCTTGGTAAGTACTTGAAACAAAATAATGTATCATATTTTGAAGAAATTTTTGCAAGCATGACTTCTTTTAACCTCAGTTGGTCTTTCATGTTTAATGATGTACTTTGCCTTATGTATCCATCCACTATCCACTGATTCTTGCATGACAGGAAAGTGAATGAACCTTTTTTTATTTAACCTCACCCTTTCAATTTCTTTCTCCAAATACAGTAATTATGATTATGTGATGAGATAGAACTTCAGTTAGTTTCATTTTTTCTCATCAGGGATTCCAGACTATTTTTTTTGTTATATGCAATTAAATAATCTATATGGTACTATAATTGATAGTATTTAACTCTTCCCAGACCCTAATGTAGAAATATTTTAAAATTAATCTGGTTTGGTTTCTTGTCCTCTGTAAGTATGACATTTCCTTTTTCTACTGAATAGCATACTTATCAGAAATCATGCCATTTCAGAACCAATTGAATCACCTCTCAAATTAAGAATTATTTAACATGATATTATTTCTGTATATACTTCTGAAGCTTATCAGTTCTTCTTTCTCCAGGCAGAGAATAGTCAATGATATAACATTCATAAAGCTTGAAAATATTGTGAACATCTAAATGTTATTTTTGGCCTCTAGCAGAAGGTTGTTTGACCTCCTTACTATTCAACATTACACATTGTTCACATATTTTCATTTACCTTTACTTTCTTTATTAATAGATGATATATATATATATTCAGACCCCATCAAAACACCTTTTTTTGGTCAATATTTGGCTATAACAGATAATTTTCCATGTTTCAACTGGGAAGTGAATCACAGCTTCCAAAAAATGACAGAATATGTTTTCCATTTTGTGTCCATTGTGACATTTTGAAATTCAAAGCATTATCGGCATATTCTGGTTTAAATAGACTTCTGGAATTCAGATCTCTTAGAATGGCCTAACTGTCTCTTTTCCTTTCTTATTGCTTAATACCAAGGCTCTGCACTGTTGGCATTCATTATTCCTTTAACTTAGTAAATTAACTTTGACACAGTTCAAGCCTCTGTTCTTCTAACAGTGCTTAAATTTACATCATTTCAGACATTTCTCAGTTAGTTGCACTACTTAATCCTAACACAGGCTAAATGGTTCTTTATTACCCAAACTGTGATCATTTATGGCTGATATGAAACAAACAGGTTGGTTACCAGGATTTTAAAATATTGTTTGTAACTTACATAGATGAGTCCTGGCTGTTTTGATTAATGTGTTGGATTTGCCTGCATTTGATTTACTTCTACAAATGAGTTTTGTACATGAATTGATAAAACTAGTATTACAATTGGACTGTGATAGGTTCTCAAACTTTACCTTTTACTTTGCCTGAAGCTTGAAGGATTCCCTTGGCATGTAAAGAGGTAAGTAATGGGATTGACAATCACTTGACAATGAGTTGAGAATTTGTGACAGCTGTCAGAATTCCCCTAGTAGAGGTGTCTGCGCAGCAGACATCTGCTGTACTCTGTTTTGCAGCTGTAGAACATTTAGGTCTACAGTAAATTCTTGTCAGATTAATTCATTTTACACTAAGGAGTGGCAATTCCACACCTCGAAGAACAGATTAATTCTCATTAGATTTTCTCTCACAAGAGAGTTGTTTTTTTTAAAAGACTTAATCTCATTATTAATTTATGGGGTTCCTTTCTGAGCTCTTCACCCCTGAAGAAGTTCTTCACGTCGAAGTAAAACTTATCTTTACCCTTCTGACCACCCACATTTCTGCTTCATGCTGAGCTGATCTTAAACCAATGTTCAAGAAATGACCTGAAACAATATTAAAGCATTAAAGTACCAAGGAAATAGATATTGTCAGCATTCTAGTTTTGAAAAGAAAAGATAACATGATGTCAGATAGATAGATAGATAGATAAGAAAAATGAGGTCTTTTAGCATACCTATGAGGCTACATTGTAGTACGTAGTACATACCACACTTATGGCAACATGTCAGATGAACCCTAGAATGTGAAGGTTGGGAAGGAAATGTGAATCTTAATGTTCTTTTCCCAAAATGGCAAATCAAGTGTGAAATGATATTTTCCACACTGGTGATCTAAAGTATAATTTACAAGGAAAGTAGACTGTATGTGCCTGAGCCTCATATGCCCTCCCAACTATATATCAAATTGCACCCATAATATCTCTGCTAATTAGGTAATTAGACAGTTATCTGTGTTTATTGGTTTTGATAACATTCAAGATGATAGATTGATACATGTTCTGGAATATTCTGGTGTCTCAAAATATACCTATCATATTTAGAAAAATCTGCACCGGGCATAAAAAGAGTAATATGAATAAACCCCTTAGCATGTATTGTGTTCCAATTCAACAGAGATTAGAGTGGATATCAAATTGGAAAGTTTAGGAGATACTGAGCAGAGTGCCAAAATTAGTGAAATGATATATTAATAGCAAAAGTTCTATGGAATAGTGAAAAAGTGGAAAAGTAAGAAATGTTAAGAAAACTAAAGTCAAGTCAGGCCTAAACTATCAAGATCTGTTCCAAAGTGACCAAGTGACAGTCATGTGACCACACGATAGATTCCTATGATGCAGGAGTCTGATAATACAGAGAGTAGAAATGCGAGAAGTAATAAATGGAAAGATGATTATCTTAAAAAAATACTTTTGACAAATTCTGAAAGGCGTTTTGTGATAGATGTATTTCTTTCTTCATCCATTTATGATTAATGAAATATTACATGGCAAAAAAAAGTCTAAGGGAAAAGAAATCACAAAAATACTGCTATGAAAGCAGTCCTGCTTCAAGTACTAGATGCTATTAACAGGTTTATGTGAATGATTGTATTTCAGCATTTTAATTTTCAAAACAAGTGAAAAAAAACCCAAGGAAATGGAGACAAAAAGACATATATACCGGTAATTCTGCAGAACAGAGTGCTACAGACACAACAGACAAATTAACACTTTTCAGGGTATTAAAACAAATCACTGTTCTCTTGCAGTGGGTTGAGCCTGCCTGGCAGCTAAAAATCCATCCAATTGCTTGCTCACTCTGCCCCTTCTAGATAGGGGCAGAATGAGAAAAACAAAAGGAAGAAAACTTGTGAGTTGAGATAAATAGAGATTAATAGGGGACATAAAAATGTGTGCACAAGTAAAGAAAAACAAGAAATTCATACAATACTTCCATCAGCAAGTAGATGTTTAGTCACTTCCTAGAAAATAGGGTTCCATTATGTGGAAGAGTTACTTGAGAATACTAATGGCCTAACTCCAAATATCCCAACTTCTTCTTTCTTCCCCAGCAGGCCCAGGAGATTGAGGGAGGTGATTTTCCCTTTCTACTGTGCTGTCATGAGATCCCAACCTGGAATACCATGTCCAGCTCTGAGCACAGCAGCCCGAAAAAGGCAGACTGGCTCAAGGAGGTCCAGAGGAGGGCCACAAAGACAATCAGAGGGTTGGATCACTTCCCCTATGAAGACACACTGAGGTAGTTAGCGTTGCTTAGCCTGGAGAAGAAAAAAAGTCCAGGCAGACCTTCCAATTAGTCTTCCAGTAACTAAAGAAGGCTAAAAGAGAGTTGGAGATGAACTTTTTATGAGGGCAAGTAGTGACAAGACAAGGGTTAAAGGCTTTAAACTGAAAGAGGGTAGTTTTAGATTAGATATAAGGGAGAAACTCTTTACTATGTGGGTGGTGAGGCACAGAAACAAGTTGCACAGATAAACATTGGATATCCCATCCCTGGAACTGTTCAAGGCCAGGCTGGATAGGACTTTGAGCAATCTGATCTGGTGGAAGGTGACCCAGGTGGGTCAAAACTAGATGATCTTTAAGGTGCCTTCCAACCCAAACCATTTATGATTCTTTAATTCTATGATTCCTTAATTTTATTGCTAGTGTGCTATCAAGATAGTTTTAGCCACAAACCCAAAGCATAGCACCATTAAGGCTTGTATGAAGAAAAGTAACTCTTTCCTAGACAGACCCAGAAAAATCTCCTCCTTTTATTCTTTATCATTAACATCACGCTTAGTGACAAAAACTGGTGAAATTGAGGTCTTGGTGTAAAAGCCATTGTTCAGAGACTACCTGGGCATCAGTCTTCTTATTGAAGATGATGACTGACTTCATATCTCACCAGGAACTTATAATTCTGCTGGTTCATCATACTATGAACTTTATCACCTTTTAACCTTTGTGTGACATTTCATGTATAATTTTGCTGAAACCAATTGGGAACTCATTTTTTTTCTGAAATCATTCTTTAGCCCTTTGCTAAATTACCCAGTCCTTGTCATAAGTATTTCATCTTGACCCCTTGTAATTTATAAAGCAGGAACCATAAGGCATTTGCCGTAAGAGAATGTTGAAAAAAAAAAAAAATCCCTTTATTCTCAGATAGGTGGCTTGTTAACTTTCATGTTACACCAAAACTCTAAAATTTTTCCACTTCGGATGATGCTGGATGAACCTTGGCGCTGAGGAGATTATTCTTTACTATGGATGTTCCACAGAGAAAAGAGAAATGAGAGACTAACCCTCCTGTTCACTCTCCATGTCACAGCATGTCTACTTTCTCAATATACAGATGAAAGACAGAGATTAGTACTGCTTATTATGATTAATAGAAGCAGATGAACAAGGTAATGAATAATATTACCACAGCAATTTTGTGCCACATTTCCAGCTCCATCTCCTCATTTTATTCCACATATCGACAATCCTTGAAGGCATGAGTCTTGACTATCAGTCATAAGAAGCAGCATCTCTGAAATAGCCAGTTTGCACAGACCCACACATGAAAAAGTTTATCAGTGAAAGAGTTAGGAAGCAGACAGAAATCATGACATGAAAATTAGCCTAGACTAGCTGCGTAGGGTGGGTTATTAGTGACGTATTGGAAAGAACTGCAGTAAAGACAGTAACTTGTTTACAGTTACTGAGTTCTAGTGCATTCCCAAGCCAAGAGTGCAATAAGCAGGGATATTTCTGCCAAGGGCAGAAACGTGGGGACATATTACTACCTTGGGTTCAGTAATTGTCGATGCTCTTATGTCACAAAGAGATTACCAAAGGGCATATGGTGGAATACATCAACTTTCGATGAGAATAAGGGTTTGATTGCACTTTATAATTCTGTAGTGCTGAAGGGCATAAAACAAGGGAAATTTTAAACCTTCACCTCTGAGATGTTATGGCTAGGTTAACAAAAATTTAAGGGCCCACAAAATAGCAGTTTAGGTGTTTTGTTTGTTAGAAGACAAGAAACATGAAACATGGTGACCAAAAAAACTCTCTCTGAACACTCTACTCCTTATCTACAATTAAAACATTACCATATGTTTCAGAATAGCACATTAACAGAAAATAAAGATTTGTCCTTTTTTCATAAAATAGTGTCTTGTCTTAAATAAACTGAGAAATACTTAGATTGAGAAAATTTTTTCTAAGAAAAAGATTGATACAACACATATTTCTTTAAAGTCTTTCATTTAACATAGAAACATAGCATAAATTAAAATTAAGATAGTTTTCAACTTTATTTTCTCCCTCTTTCAATGTATTGATTTCCTTTAAAAGCATGTGTTATTTAACTATACGATTCTATTTTCATCCTGGTGGTCTAGGGGTAAAGGCGCTGCACTGTCACCGCCGAGGCCCGGGTTCGATTCCCGGTCAGGGCCACTCCCCGGGCAGATGGAGCTTGTTAGCCCTGTAAGGCAATCCATCTACGTCCTGAGGACCTCACTGCCACCATCCAAGCTCACTTGGCCCCGGCAGATGAACCTCAGGATTAAAGGGTGGGCTCAGTTCCGCGCACACTGTGTCTCACCTAAAAAATCCAATGTGCAGGCTGGAAGGTGTAAAGACCTTCCCCGGTTCTTCGTTCGCGAAGACTGGCCATTACATTACATTTTCATCTTCTCACTACAAGGGAGAATGCTGGAGTGTGTCCAGAGAAGGGCAACAGAGCTGGTGAAGAGTCTGGACCACAAGCCTTATGAGGAATGGTGGAGGGAGCTCAGGGTGTTTGACCTGGAGAAAAGGAGTCTGAAAGGTGTGTATATGTCTCTTCTTTTTCTCCTCATTCAAGACACTACTTTAAAAACAATTTCTATAGCTTTTATTCTAGGGGATGAAATTAAAAATTAACAGCCAAAGAGCTGTATCATTAAAGGACAAAGAACTGCATATTAGATGAGCAAACCTTAAATGCTTATCAGTTTGTTTGGAAAAATGTTTCATTACTAAGTTGTTCCCTGCTTCTCAGAGACAGATGGAAAGAGAGGGGGAAAAAAATAAAATGAAGGAAAACAACCCCTTTTAAAAAAGTTGAAAGGAAAATCCTTGGATTTTTTTTTTGTTCCGTTTCTATTCCATTTTTGTAAGTCACAACATTGCCTTCTACCCATATGGATAAATCCACTGATTCATCAATCTGAAATGTACTGAGTCAAGACAAAAAATGAAATGAGTGGCTTGCACCATGGTCAACTTAATTTTGAAATTGAATTTCTCTCAACTAGTGAGAATTTTGACGATATAAGGATTTTAAGAGGTCATTGATGAAAAATGACTGCACAGATTGATAGGACCAGACACAAAAACTTGGAGGAGTTTTCATGCATGGAGTTGGTTAAGAACAGTATTTTCAAGCATGCAGTGGTTCTGACTTCCTGATTTTCTAGCTGCACCTGAATCACTGTTAACAGCTGTGTATTCAAGGACACTCTCTGTTCCATTTTGGGCTTTATTTCAACCATAGAAAAGGAAAGTTATTGCATCTCAGCTAAAAGCCAAAACTGTCATCACAGTACAATTCACTGAGCCTTTCTATGTTGTGAACCTGTTGTATCTGGAAGTAGATGAATTCTTTCAGAGGCTTTCATGACAAAGTTGTTCAGTTGATATCACCTTCACCACTGACACAAAGTAGGAGTTTGACTTTGCTTTAACAGATTCACCTAGGAGGCAGCATCTCTGCTATACTGTGTTGTGAAAATGCCTCCAGGCCATTTCAGAAAAAAATCAAGCAGGGTTGACATGTGGGTACTGTGATGCATGGTTTATGTCAGCTTTCATTGCGGTGTCTGAGCAGATTGCCACTTCCAGCTGTGCAAACAGTGACCTCTTCAGCCACTGAAGTTAATTCTGACAAAAGCTGTGCATCAGAGGCCTGAAATGCCATGGTTCATAGTCCAATACAGTAATATAAAATGAAACAGATGGAGATTTAGAGTAATATACCGTATGATGAACTCCAACAGCTCAAGGATGAATAGGTCACCCATTTTTACACTGACCTGCACAAAAGTTACACACCGACTTGCACAAAGTTTTCATTCCATTTTTTGATTGTAACATTATCTCATCTGCTAGAGAAAAACCCACCAAACAAAATAATCCCACTCTCCCCAGGATTATAAACATGACAGTAACTGTGGTAAATAAACCAATCAACATTTTCAGGAGTGACCAATGTTTTATATCTTCATTTTCAGAGCATTGCTTAGGAATTAACGAGGTCTGATCTGATATCTGACAGTGTCAAAAACTATTTCTGGAAGATCAAATATTATGGCCTTTGATAGCATTCTTGAAAGTCTTATAGTGTTCTTGGACAGAAGGATCTTCCATCCTTGGAAGTGTCTTTTAGGTGGTTAGGAAATTCACATCATTTCTCCATATATCACAGTTCATACCACTGTTTAAACCTACATAGCTTTCATTAACAGAGCAGTGACCCCTCGTGCTTTCTGGTGTGAGTACCTGTCTCATACATGTACCCTATTTAGCTCTCACATATTGTAAGTGAGATATAAATTCTGACCATGCTGAAATCTGCAGAAATTCTGCCATATTTTCCAACTTCTGCCTTAGGCTAAATGATATGAAAGTCTTTTTGGGCTGTTGCTATCTGATTCCAGTCCTAATTATCTTTAATTAATTTGATAAAACTCAAATTTAAGACATTTTTATGTCCTGGGAGGTGTTGTGCTGTGTGGCATGAGTACAGCTATAAGGAGGTAACAGAGACCTGACAGATAGCAAAGTCATGAGTAACTTCCTTAGCTATTCCTACCTTTTGCAGAAGCAGGATTTGTCCATTTCATTGCTTGGTGCATTTATTCTTTGACTTCTCAAGCCTACTTCAGATACCAGACAAGCCATAATAAATTTTCTGTCAGGTTAATCAAAAAATCTATTTAAACTGTTCTGAATAAGGATGAATTTCTGCTGCTGCAAGAATGGCTGCTGACAAAAACATATCCTCCTCCCCCTTCCCCCCCCCCAAAAAAAATAATAATTTCAGTTCCATTTGTGGAACTTTTCTGTATTAGTATCTGATAATTCATGGCACATATATTTATTAATTAGTAAGTACTTTTAAAGACAACAGCCTTTGCTGATATACTTCTGCTGTGTATACATGACACTGGGAAAGTACTAGTTGTGTTATTTGTTATATGCTTTAGCACTTCTTCTTTCTCAGTGACTGCCAGGAGGTTTCCATGCTCTGAATCTTATTAGGCAGTGATTTGTTACCCTGGTGTGTTGGTACTAAATATGGCACTGTGGTTTGTAGCGATGGTTTGTAGAAAGATTATAGTATTTTGTGAAAATGTAACATTTTTTTCAAACAAGGAGACATCATAAATCTAAAATGGAACACTAACAATACGTCACTTTGGATCAGAACAATAGTGGTCTGCCCAGTACTGAAAGTTCTGGTAGATCTTCTTCCTTCTCAGCAACTGAAAGGAAAAACTTGCTTCCTTAGTGACAAATAAAATTTAAAGGATGTCCTATAGCCCACAGAACTGTCAAATAACAGGTGTTTGTTTTTCAAGAGCAGTGTTAGATTTTAATATGAACCTACACTACTTGGGAGATTTATTACCTTCTTATTCCATGCTTGGAAACAGAAAACAATCTAATCATCTGCAGAGCAGTTCATTACTAGAGATGCTATCAACTGGTAGAAAGGATGGCAAAAATATAGAAGACAACATGAGTAGTTTTAGTTGATTTTTTTTTCACTTGAGATTATTTTATAAAATTTATATTTTTATAAAACCTGTCTTAAAATCTGCTTTTCTTATAGCTGTCTTGGTTATTTCTCTATTAGTATTTTAAAGAGTTGTATGTCTCCCTTAAACAGTTATGTGTACTTTCCACAATCAAATTATCATTCTCATGATCAGATTGGCAAACAAAACTGATATTTTCTTATTATTTTTTGGTGTTGATAGATATAAGACACAAAAATAGCTGAGCATAAAATACTATCAATTTAACTTTCTGCCTTAATTTTTTCTTAAAAATTTATATGTGAAGTAATTTTATGATTTCTTTTTATCTTCTTCTAAAGCATAGATATCCTAAGATGTTAAGCATAGTTTATTATTTAACCATTTCTAATGATATCTTTTGTATTTAATATTTATATTTATATATGAAGATATAAGTCAATATGTTTATATAGTTCACATAGACATAAATTTTACTTCAACAAAAAAGGGCCAGAAAAAGACTCTTTACTATCCTTTTATTTTTAGGGTTTTTTTTTTCCTATTTATGCAGATGAATAGGTAGAACACCTACAGCATTCAAGACTAAATCAATCATGGTTTTCTTTTCAAGTTGATGTTTTCATTACTGTCTAATTTGGTATTACATATTATCTTCTTTAAAATTAACTTCTTTTACAGTGACTTCATGGTTTTCATTGTTTTCACTAGACCTCACAGAACATAAATTTATTAAAAAATGTACAAATTTCTAGAAAGCTGTGGTAGGTTGAATTTACAATTCTCTGTGTTTTCCTGCCTCTTGCTACTCAGATCCATTCAGGATGTGATATTGCAAACAATAAGCTAAATTAAATCAAATGTTAAAATTAATTTTACTTTTCTCTTTCAAGATACTGAAATTATGTTAAATTTTGATTCTTTCAAAGATTAATTGCGTGCCTTTTTGACTAGGGGAAAAAAATCTGGAAAGCATAAGGCATGCATAATTGTGACAGCTTTATTAAAAATTACCTGCTTTTGTGCTGACACTTTTCAGTTTTTTTATCCATCTCTCTTACCCTAACAATTCTCTTTATGTGGAGAAAAAGATTTTTCAAATGAAAGACACATAGGTCTATAGAAAGATAATAATGTGAGCTCATGCTAGAATTGGTGATTCATGAAATAGGATCCAGTGCAGAGATCTTGTTAGATGATCAAATGGCCCACAACTTCGTTAAGGACATGACCTCTACTGCTAAGTTGGGTCAGTACTCTTGTCTCTGATCACAGGATCATAGTATCAGAAAAAATGCTGAGTTAGATGGGACCCATCAGAATCACTGAGTTCAACTCTTAGCCCTGCACAAGACCATCTGCAATAATCACACCATTTGGCTGAGAGCCTTGTCCAAATAATTCTTCAATTCTTGGCAGGTTTGGTGCCAAGACCACTTCCCTGAGGAGCCTTTTCCAATGCCCAATCACCCTTGGGGGAAAAAACTTTTCCTAATATGCAGCCTAAACCTCCCCTGACACAACTTTAGGCCACTCCCTCAGGTTCCGTCACTGGTCACCACAGAGCAGAGATTGGTACATGCCTTTTCTTTTCCCCTCACAAGGAGGTTGCAGATTGCAATGAGGTCTCCCCCCAGTCTCCTCTTCTCCAGGCTGAACAGACCAGGTGACCTGAGGTGCTCCTCATAGAGCTTCCCCTCAAGGCCCTTCACCACCTTTGTTTCTCTCCTTTGGATACTGTCTAATAACTAATTGTCTTTTTTATATTGTGGTGCCCAAAACTGCACACAATATTCAAGGTGAGGCCACACAAATGCAGAGCAGAGCAGGACAATCCCCTCCCTGGCTGGAGATGCTTTGCCTGATGTCCCCCAGGACATGGTTGGGCCCTTTTGGCTGCCAGGGCACTGCTAACTCATATTCAACTTGCCAGGTCCCTTTCTCCAGGGCTGTTCTCCACCCTCTCATTCCCAGTCTGTACACACAACCAGGATTGTCACAGAATCTGTGATTGTGCAGAATCTGGCACTTGTCCCTGCTGAACTTCATATGTTTGGTGATTGCCCACCTCTCTAATTTGTCGAGGTCTCAGTGCAGGGCCTCTCTGCCCTTGCCAGCATCCAAGGCCATCTGAAGATCAGAGTTCCTTTGCTCCTTGAAAACTTGCAGTTACAGAACAGCAAATAAAGGAATAGTCAACAGATTCAACAATTAAACAGTAAGTTCAGATTGAGAAAACAAAACTTCTTTTAAATTCTTTCTTACATGCAATTCCACTGGAGGATGGAGTGATGTGGGGCCATGCCTTAATGGCTGAAAGTCAGTAGCAAGCCATATATAGGCAAACTCTCTCTGGTAGTCTCTATCAAGGACTGAAGAGAGCAACCTTTTTTGTAAGGAAAGGTCAGCCAGTGCCAGAAGTCAAGGCAGGACAAGCAGAGGCAGTGGCCTCATGAACACTATAGCACAGCGCCATATACCTGAGAAAGAATATCCAGTGATGGGAAACTCTATTGGTCAGAGTCCTGATCCATGATAATAGGATCCGTGACCAGGCACAGGCATATTGGACATGCTACAGGCAGGGGCTGTGTTCCAGACCCTCAAATTGAAAGCAGCTCCCAAGCAGAAGAAGAGGGAACACAGAGGGGCTTTTTAGCAGAGCTATTAGAGAAAAGGCTCTGCTGAGCATTCTGCTAGCTTTTTCTCAAGGAGCTCCAAGGCTGTCAAGGCTTTCCCTACAGCTCTCTCCTATAAGCAAGAGGTGAGTACTCTCTACGCTTACACTCTCCAACTCCTGAGAGCTTGAAAGCTTTCAATTAGCAGAAATATGAAACTGTGCTAGTTTTCTGACTTAGTCCTAGAAGCAGAAAGAAGTACTGAAAGCAGCAGGATAAACCATTTTGGATAATTTCTGAAATGCTTTGCTACAGACTAAACATCAAGTTCTTGTGTCTATTCTGGAGTTAACTAAAAGGAACACAATGTACTGCAAAGACTTGCCAAGTGGAAAGGTAGTCAAAACCTGGAAACTGAGATGAGTCATTGACATAAAAGAAAATCTTAACTTCATTTTCACTCTTTCCTCAAAGTTGTAATGAAAATGGTTGATTAGTTTCATTTTTGTAGATAAGTGCTACCTGACCCCAATGATTCCAAGTTAAGCAATTCAAAAACAATTCCAGATGAAATATTACCTTAACTATGATAAACATAGGCATATGAATTTCCTGAATTTAATGATCATCACTGTAGATCTGAAAGAAGAAAATACTACAGAAATACTACAGGTTAAAAAGAATTACAAAATTTTACTTTTCCATTTTTGCATTCAGTTGCTAATCATTAGTCAGATTACCATATCTAAGTTCTTTCTATTCTAAATGTTAGCTACTTATAAAACTGTCTTTAAATAATACCACTTAAGCATTTCTTTTTTGAATCATGCAGAATTGTGTGGTTCACACAATTTGCACAGTTCGGTGAAGACTGTTACATAAACAGGGCCAAAAAAGGATTTCCTCTACCCTGATGCATGACCTTTCACCTTTCTTTATTGTAGTTCATGTGGTTCATATGGGCTCTCCTCCCAAGTGTGTCAAGGACCCTCTGGATGACATCCCTTCCGTTCAGTGTGTCAACCATACCACACAGCTTGGTGTCATCAGCAAATCTGCTTAGGGTGCACACAATTCCACTGTACATGTTGCCGACAAAAATGTTTAACAGCACAAGTCCCAACACCAACTCCGGAGGAACATCACTCATGACTGGTCTCCACGTGGACATCAAGACTTTGACCACAAGTCTTTGAGTTGAGACCATCCAGTCAATTTCTTATCCACTCAGTGGTCCATTCATCAGATCCAAGTCTCTTCAGTTTAGAAATTACGGTATCATGTGGGACGGTGTCAAATGCTTTGTACAAGTTTGGGTGGAAGATGTCAGTTTATCTTCCCTTATCCACCAAAACTCCAGTTCATTGGAGAAGGCCACCAAGTTTTTCAGTCACGAATCTCTCACTTCCATTGCATTGAATATTCATCCAGATTCATATTAAGATTTAGTATCTCTTCACAGCAAAGAAGAAAGCTAGAAGGAAATATCTGGAAGAGAGGTGCTACTGTTACAGTTTAAATTAAATTTTGCTTAAGAATATGGCAAGAAGCATAAACTCACCTAAACATATGTTGAGGCATGAAATTTAACTTTGGTTCTTGTCGTGTGGTTATGTCATCTGCACTGGAGAGCTGTGAATTGACAGTTCCTGCACATGGTAGCTTCTTACAGTAATATCAGCCATAAGCTATGAACTCAGACTACTTTTCCTGGGGAAAATGGGTATGCGTAAAAATCAGATTTTTCTATTTCTATTTCTTTGGGTTTTTTTTTTCAAAATACAGCTTATGAAGATTTGAGAATTCTACCAATTCCAAACTATCTTGAATTAAAATATCTTTTGGCTACCATGTATGCTGCTCTTCTTTACGAGGTACTTATACATTATAATACTTTATTGTCTTACAGGGACAATTAAAAAAAAACAACAAAAACAACAAACAAAAAACTTAGAAAAGTGCAATAACTATTCATAAATCTGTAAGTTATATCATAAATTATACAGTATCAGAGAGTAACACACATTTTTCTTTCATAAACTGAGACACACACATCATTGGTAAAGACAATGAAATGACACAAGTAAAATCTTCAAAAAGCTGCAGAAAACTCTTTATAATTATGGCATAGAAATAGACTCTTTTATTACTCCATTTGTTTACCTGAAATTATAAAACCTTTTGGGCAGTCTTATACACGTGAGATACACATAGTTTAAATACTTGAAGTGGAATAATCACTTAATATTCACTAAAAAAAACACTAAAGGTGAATTTCCAGAACACGGCTTTTATTAAAATTTTATTGGAACTTCAAATACTGGCCTGAATGCCTCAAAATTAATTTAACTTGTCAAATATGGAATGGTATATTCCCTACTGGTGTATTTCTATTGAGCTAAGAGGAATGGAGTGGAAAAGAACAAGCAATGAGATAAAGAATCAAGGAGGGAATTTTCTAAGACAGGATATTCATCTCACAATATGAATCTCCTTCCAAGATCCCGTTTTGTTTCACTTAGGGCATCTTTCTTTAGAGAGAAAAAAAAAATCACTTTTTGTGTAATCCATATAAATTAAACCTATAACTTTAACAACAGGTTTTCTGGAGCATATATGTCTGAATGCATATATCAAACCCATTCTATAATATGTTTCTTTGCAATAAGAAATAGTAGGAGGGGAAGTACTATTTATAAAGACCCTAGGGTGCATTTATCCTTTCTTCTTCTCCAAAAGAATGTAACAAGCAGTGAGTACATTGAAATAATAAAAATTTTAATTCTCCCTAGTCCTCTATGTAGAGTTCAAGTTAGACTGGCTCTGCAGCTTTTATTTCCCCTTTGGGGAGGTTTTCAGGAAACTGGACACTCCTGACTGGCAGTAAAGGTGTAATGGGCAAATTAACATTTTCTGATGCAAAACTCTTGAATTGGAAATGACTTTTGACCAGTTCTTCAATAAGACTGCCTTAATTCCAAGCCTGCTCACTGTATAGTAAAATTGATTTTGCCTATTCAATAACCTACTTGCAGTGGAGGCAATTAGAGTGTACCATATTCTTCATTGCTTTTCAGTTTGTGAATCTTACTATGGATCACTGAGGATATTGGCTAAGTGAGGGACAAACCATTATGAAGTGGTTTTCAGAAAGTAATTCTCACAGGGACTGAAATTAGAAATCCATTTTGGTACTACATCTGAAAAGAGAATAAGATTTTTAATTTTCTGGAAAAAAGTGACAACCAATGTCCTCATGCAGAACCATGTTAAGATTTTGTCTTAGATATCCATGTCTTGAAAAGTGATAAGTTCAGTACTTCAGCTGAAGTTACATTTTCTAACTATTGCATTGGAGAAAATAGCCATGAGAACAATTAAGTCTACGTTCAGCACCAAATATGCTGGAGTACTTGTAATTAATACTTATGATTGTTAATAGTGTGCTGTGTTTAATAGAATTCAGTTCATGAATTCTGAACATGCAGAGCTCACAATGCTAGGTAAAGTATTCAACCTCCAGATGTTACACCAAGAAATCTTTTCAAAAAATCAAAGCAGGGATCTTCAGTCAGTTTTATGGAGCTTGAATCTCCAGGTAGAGAACAGGAAACCAGTAAGTCACCCTCAGAGAATTCCCTTGTTAAAATGAAATTTGCTGCTGGTGTGTAAGGGTTGGATTGACAATCCATCCTTCTCATTTCCGAGCCAGGTGCATGTCAGGATTTTGATGGAGCTCAAAGACTTTTATACATTAGGAAGGCAAAATATTATATTTCCCAGTGTCTTGGGGGTACAAGAATGTTTCAAAGAGTCTTCCAAGAGAAATTAATCTTCTGTATGTTTTCAATGTATTATCGTTTATAAGCTACTAAACACAAATACTGGAAACAACTAATTCCCCATTTTCCCTACTGCCACCTGCTGCTACATGTGAATAGAAAATGGCAGTTATAAAACTTATTTTTCAGTGGTTAATGAAGTATGGAGGTGACATTTTAAAGACGTGTCTTTAAGCTGTAGTCTAATAGTGAAAGCTCTTACAAAGTACTTATTGCTTCATCAAAGTATTTAGACTCAAATTGAGCAACTGAAAGACCGGCTGCACAGAGGAATGGGAACTAGGAGAATGAGACAAAGGGTATGTCCTTCCTGTTGTGTTAAATAAAAGACTGGATACAGAAGGCAATGACTTCAACTTTTAATGTTAAACCACCTTCTGAAATCTCAACCTTTTTAGAAGACATGGAGAGCAAGTACTGAATATTGAAAATGATAACATAGAAGCAGGGTGAGTCCACAGCTGTGCCTTATCCAGCAAGGATTTTTGGAGTGGAGCATGTTTCCAAAATTTCCCTAGAAATTTTAGAAATTCCCCAATCTTCATCTGGGGAATCAAATGTCCTAAGCATGTTCTCCTGAAACAGATGTCTATACTGAAAGGCTTGTTGCAATAGCATCTTTAACTGGAGCAGATGAGACTATCAAAAACACTGTTCTTTTCAATTTCAGCTTTCCTGCAGTCCTGTATGAGAGCTCTATCAATGCAAAATCTTCCACTAGTGACTTTCTTAAGCTACCTAGAAAATATCACACTATCCTGTGTGTATTTCTTGATCTACAGGAAAATTTCTGCTATTTACCATTGTTACCATAGTATTTACCATTACTATTCTTTGGCTGATTCTGCAGCAAGGAACACTTGGGGAAGTCTCTGGTCTGGTTAGATTCTCCATACAGGATTTTAAGTAATACATAAACCTACTTACAGTCCCTATCAACTGCCTAGGGAGCAGAAGACACCTGGGGGAATCCAAGAGACTGGAAATTTTCACCAAGAAAGCTTCTGTAACAGTTATTTAAATGTTTTGTCATGAAAGAACTAGGGGTCGAGTCGATCACTTTGTCCCCTATCAATCCACTGTCGCATCCTTATATGACTATGCAGGAAGCTCCTGAGTCAGCTGAGGAAATAAACAATAAGCAGCTACACTTTATTAATTATAGAATGACACAGAATTGATCCCTATGTCTTATTTATAGGTTAAAATCCATTGTTCTTGCCACAGCACCTGCCTGCAAAATCAACCAAGCCAGAACCTCATTACTTGTCAGGTATAGTTGTCTTCACTGTGAGGTGGGAGATCTTGATTTTCAGCTTCTCATCTCTGATCTGGTAGAGGTTTGTGTAGTTCACTGGCTATTGGTATACACTGCTGACTTGTTTTCTTCAGTAGTTCCTGTTGTGGTTTGTTTTTTTTTTCTCATAACAGCCAGGAATGAACCTCAGGTTTCTGGGGAATGAATATGCCACAAACCCTATTTCTAAGACAAGCGATGAAGAGTTTAATGATTGTGGTCCATTTGCAGAATGCTGTAGTTGGTTATATAATGAGGTCATAATGGTACTGTGCCATGCCAACTTTAAGGCTATCAGCAGAGCAAGCATCTAGTCTTCCTAAGTACTTTTACTATTGCCACAGTGCTGTACCACTGCACAATGTTTGCTCTTCACTCTGGCTGATTGTTTCCCTGCTGACCTGTGGTCAGCATTGGCCTTGTGATGAGTTCATCATATGCCGTGTTCAGCATACTAGTGACATAACTTGGTATTGCTGTCCAGAAATACCTGTAAATACAGAAAGGTTATATTTTTTTACTGCTATGATTCTCATTTTCATCAGAACTTTGCTGGTTTTCAGCATCAAGTTGAACTGACTAGAGAAAAATATTCAAAACCAGCTGAGGTGCTTAGAACTCCATATCCTCTGTCATTCATACTTTTCCTAAAGATAATAATATTACATATTTTGCATATTGTTATATATTACATAACATTTAAAAATAAAACTGTTATATAGATTTTTGTTGTTGTTGTTTTCATGTTTCCCCTGTTCCTCATTAGCAATTTTAAGGTTTCCTAGGTCTTGTGGAGCTGAGGTGTTATCCATCAGTATTTGGAGATGCCTGCATACACATCATAATAGTTAATACCACTTGAAGAAAAAAAATTCCTCAAACTTCACTGAAAATTCCACGGATTTATAGTTCTAGATATGATGGCTGCCCGCTGAGAATATTATTTCTTTCACAGAGAATGGGACCATGTCTCTTTCCCAGAGGCAACAAACTTTGTGGATTGTCTCAGGTGTGTCCTGCAGTGTAGAATCTGCTGTAGCTGGCTGTGTCTGGCAAGCAAAATACGAAATGATTTTCTTTCTTCTTTATTTCCCAATTCTTCTTCTCGTGTTCACTCTCACTTCCCAAAATTGCAGTGTTCACAAGGGACTTTACGTTCTTCTTTTAATGGCAAATGAGATCAAAACCTTATAGCCTTATTGTATTTGTACCAAAAATGTTTTCGACAGCAGAGTGCAGGGAGGAGTTTTGAGAGAGATGTGCCTTGCAAAGAAGAAAACTTGGTTTCAAATCTGTGATAATTACTGCAGATCAGTTTGTCAGTGCAACCACAGAGGGCAAGTGATTTTGATCCTGATATCAGCAGGTGGGAGGGTTTTCTCTGAATATTTTTCATCTCCACCTCCTAGCACACATACTGGGAAAGTAATCCCAAGTTCCAATGTAGAGAAAGTGACTTTTCTCCCATTTGCTGTCAAAACTTGGACCTAGTGACTGATTTCTGACAATGCAACATTAGCAGTGGTTAAGAAATGCTACTTATAATACTAACATGCCACACATGAGAAAATGCTCATTGGTAAATTGCCTATTGCTGTTTGTCTTTTGGAGGATTTTATTTCATATTTTTCAAAGTTCTATGTGCAAAATATAGAGATAAATATTAAACTGTGTGTTTGTATTTGAGAGCAAAATATACAAGGAATCTATCAGAAAATCTTGCAGACAATATATACAGGTTAATTAAAAAATTTCTTGTGTGCTTTGATGATTTTCAAGTCTTAGTTCATAAATAGGCTATGAAAAACTACTTGAAAATGGAAAGACTAGATCTGTTATACTACTAGATTTCTGCTACAGCATTTCTACTCATGTTGGTTCTCAAAAAATCAAATTCAGTATAGTAGGAATCATTCTTATAAAACCTTGAAAGCCTAAACATGTGAGGACTGGGAAACAGGATTTTTCTCATCCCACTTGTAAAGAATAGCTCATAGTGTTGGATAACAGATTTAGGTGTGAAAATGATCTGTCTGGTTATATTAGGCTGGTAAGTAAATAACCAGAATGATATATTTGGAGTGTTTCTTTAGTTGATTGAGGAAAAAAAGGCATATCTTAATATGAAATGGTAATTGATGTGAGAACAGTAATAGGCTTTCATTTCATTAGTTAGAAAGATTAAAGAAACCATATTTCCTTGTATTTGTAGTTATGTTACTAGGAAAACAACAGAAAACAGAGAGCAAAATATGTTTGCTCATTTAATGAAATAGGCTTCATTCTACAAGACAGAACAAATATAGCCAAAATGTCATCACAAAAAGTGAAATTAATAGCCTTATCATGGAATTAGGTAGCAATTTATTTTTAATAAAAAATAGGTTCTCTTGATTTGAAAAAAAGGTGATGTTTGTCTTGTGCTAGCTGATCCCCAACAAGAATCTTTTTCTGCCCTTTAAATAATTATCTAATCTGTAATTTGATTCTGTCTTTATTTGGTTGATGATCAAATCAGAGGAGACCCAGTTTGCTTGTAAACTGTTTTATGATCTCTGCAGTAAATGGGAAAGTAAAATCCAGTGTTTACTTTGGAGAATGGATAAATATGATTGAGAGCCTGGTTTTGAACATGCTAAAACCAGAAATTGTTATTTTAAGAATTTTTTTGGTCAAAGTATGAAAATAAAGTACTATAGTTAAGATTTATGGTTTTCATAAGTCCACACATTACAACAAATTCTGAGTGAGATTTGAGTTTTTGGTTCTTGTATATTGTAGGTTATTGAATAGTCCCACATTAACTCTAGTGATCCTAGCTATTCACTCTACTTATT
>NW_020956508.1:216603-222153 GCF_003031625.1 Empidonax traillii
AGAGCCTGGTTTTGAACATGCTAAAACCAGAAATTGTTATTTTAAGAATTTTTTTGGTCAAAGTATGAAAATAAAGTACTATAGTTAAGATTTATGGTTTTCATAAGTCCACACATTACAACAAATTCTGAGTGAGATTTGAGTTTTTGGTTCTTGTATATTGTAGGTTATTGAATAGTCCCACATTAACTCTAGTGATCCTAGCTATTCACTCTACTTATTTTAGGCACCTAAGATGGATTTAGACATACTCTTGACACAACCTCTTAGGCATTTCTTGTTGTTTAACAGAATATGAGCACGTTTGTACATCTAAATCCTAATGAGATAAAGTGAAAAGTAGGTGTTGAACAGCATATTGCCTGAGTAGATGAAGCAAGTATATTAAACAGGGGTAATGGCATATTACTGTGACTGTTATCCTTTTCATTGGGAAAAAAAAAAAGAGAAGATATACAAGCAGCCATTGAATAGTGGCCTATTGGCTTAAATATTATGAGTAAAGGATTGACCTAAATTTCAGGCCTTGGAATAATTCAGACTCAATTTGTGGAATTACATAAAAAACCCCAGCAATATCATTATCTGTTTCTTTATCTGAAACAGCTAAGTTAGCACCTGTCCTTACCACCTCAATGGATGTTATTAGCATCTTCAGAAGACAACTAAATCATTCATCTCTTCCTGTTACCTACAAAGTTGTTTGTGGCTATTTTAAGTGTTAACAGGTGCATTGTTACACTTTGGGAAATCAAGCTGACAAGGAGTATAGATAGTGTATTATTTGTGCTTAATAGTAGCACAACAGAGGGCCTAACTCAGAAGGACACTACCTTAAAATGTCATCAGCTGATCCAATGCTTCATATTACATGAAAAAAAAATCATAACATTGAAAAACTTTAAATCTGATCTGGAGTAGAAATTACTTTTCATATTTAATAATCCAAATGATTAAGTAGTTCCTGATTTCTAAGAGAACAGATCCTGTCAATCTCAGAGTTCTCATATATTTTAGCCATTACTCTTCTATTCATGATGAATCTGAGTTTTTAAAGAATCTATGCAGTAAAAAGGATCACATCAAGCTGACTAAGTGAAGGCTGGAGCAGTATTCATTTCTGAAATGAACTTAGAAACTATTATCTAAAATTTATATGGGAAAATTTCCAGGTATTAACCAGCAGTAAGAGTTTGAAGAGCAAAACATACCAACCACAAGAAAAGTCTAGAATCGATAAATGGATGAAAATCCTTTAAACTCCATAATCCTAAACGGCAGCTGCTTAAGTGCTAGGCTGATTACTAAACTTAAGGATAGATTAAATCTTTTCATATAGTCCAGATTCATTTTCATATTTGTGTGATCTCATTAACCTTGCCTAAGTGTCTAAAAAAAACTGAAAAAAAAAACTGAAAAAAAAAAAAATTTTTGCCTGGAGCTAATTGCATCAAGTTTGCTTCTACCTGATGTCACTGACCTCACTTCTACCAATGAATTAACATTTGAAGAGGAAAGATGCAATTATATTTATCTGAAATCATGGGACTAGTTATTTATATTGATGTTGATGTTGTGACTGATAGTAGCAGGCATTTTCCCAGTGACTAGTTATTGAGCTAAATATTAGAGGGCACTCTTGACTGACCACAGTAAGAAATAAGTATCTGAATGTAGAGTACATTGACAGCAGCTTCCAATTTCCTGTTTCAGGTTATACATAAATTTTTGTTTATCCTGTTCAATCATTCCCTGGCTTTTGCTTCTGTCACCAAATTGCTCCTGAACATCAGGTTCCTAATCCTGCTTCTGAGAGCTTGACTAAATTAAGAAGTTCAAGTAGCTGAATCAAAGGTCAGCTACCTTGCTTATAAGAGCTGTTGTGAAGACAGCTGGAATTCGCCTCCCATTCCTGGATGCTAATTTTTTTATGCTAAGGCTCTCCTACTGATATCCTGTGTTGCATTTATGTCTGCACTGGTTATACCTCCTCAATTTTGATGTTTTTCTACTGCTTGACTTGATCTTGGATGTGTCATGACAGACCAGCACTACAGTGGCTCTGACCCTGATCACCGCCTATGTTCTAAGCCCACACCATAGCCCCTTGCTAATGAGGGTATTGCTCATGCCTCAGCTTAATTAAAAGCAGATCCCAAGGAAAGAAGGGGAAGCCTTCCAGCTTTTTTTTCATGACAGCTCCTACCAGTGAAAGGTTTTAAGTGATATGTGAGATAATTTACTCTTGTTCTGTTTATAAAAAAAGCAGTCTCATGACATTTCTGCCTGAAAAACTATCACTTGTATAACCTGTGCCCTGTCATTATGTACACCTGTCTGTACATGGCAGTATCTGGGCATGCTAACAGGTATTTCTGAAGTGTAACTATCCAAATGATTTCTGCAAATAAAAACAGAAGTACTGCTGAAAGGTCTTTGATAGTTTTGCCTGAAGTCTACATGGCTAGTATGTCATGTTGAATTGCTTTGCTGAGAAAGGCCATGTTCTGAGGAGTCTTCAAGACCTAGAAAAAGCAAAAAAAAATCAAGTGCTTGTGAATTCTTGTAACACTGAAAAGGTAATGTGGTTTGGGGGTTTATGTCCTATTGCTGCTGGTGATTTTACTTTGATAATCCCATCTAATTTGATGGTGGAAATACAAATGTAATGAGGAAGTTAAAACATTCAGAAAAACAAAGTTGCTAATATTGCACGTACCAGGAGCCACAGCTCTTCTCATTTTCTGCAGCTATTTTATGTCATACAAAAAAACCCCAGTTCATCATGATTCTCTTGTTTATAAGAGCTGTTGCTCTTATACAAAGATTTGTAAGGCATCTATTACTGTTTTTGGGTGGTCTCGTTGCTGGAAAAACATAGAGCAGCATCTGGTTTTTCAATCAGATAAAAAATGGCAGTAAAGTCCATTAAATTCTTCCATAAATGTTTAGTCCCTTAGTGTTTTTACCTACTGAGACACTTTCTTGATTAGGTCTCAAACTTACTTGAAAAAACAGAAGAGATAGAGACATACAGAATTAAGAGTCAGCTGGAGACAATGATTTATATGTCACAGGACTCATACAAACCCAAGTTGAAGAAGTCACGATTACTCTAGGATTATGATGGCCCATACTGTCATGGTGAAAGATAGGACTAACATGTGAATAACACAGGAATGTTCCAGCATGGCAGATGTCCTGTTCAGGCTGTGCATGAGTGGCTTCCTCTTTGCTTTAAAATTAACAACACAAGTATTTTCTAACCATATTTTCTTTTTTTTTTTTTCTTTTCTTCGAGAACTTTGTATTTGGCCTGCTTTTGCTGTTTGATTGTTTGTTTTCAAGTAGGAATTTAAAAGACTTCAAGTGTTTTCAAGTCCAGCCATCAAATCCTCTTTATACAACGATTTAGACTAATCTTAAAAATATTTTTTGTTGTTTTGTCTCAATATTTCTGCTGAAAGACTAGTGTTTTATTATTTTAGAAAATTCCTCTAATTTCTAATAGCCAGTAATTTATCCCTTAAGCTCAGATTGTGCCTCCTCCTTTCCTTTTCCTACCCTCCTTATGTAATAACCGTATCTTTTAAATATATAAGACAAAATCTTTCGAGTACTTCAGTAATTCATGTTAATTATTCCACCATTATATCATGTTTGTTTTTTTTTTTTTTTGGTCTACAGGCATGTACAGGACAAATAATTTTTCTTTTTTAAAAAAATTATTTATTTATTAGTTTTATGGATAAGATCTCATCAGAACTTTTAAGGGAAAATGGACAATTTTCTGCTGTACCTGTGCCCTACGCTATGGCTGGTACTGTATACATGGCTACATGTACATGGCTACTCTGTATACATGTTAGATAAGTAAATGTTATCTCATTCATTAATTAATTATTTGAAATTTTATAACCTATCATAAGTTAATGGAAAAAATGAATATTTTTACACTAGTCAGTTCCAATTAATAAGCTTGTAGCAAAATTTCTTATTAATCCCCAAGGGCATGACCTTGCCCTATAAAATTTATCTTATTTTCTATTACTTTGGTCATCCTTTTTATGTGGCTCTTCATGCATGATATCTTAATAGCCTTCCAAATTACTTCCATGCTTATGAATTACTGTTACCTTTAGGAATTCATTTTTATTTTTGATTGATTATGGCCCAAACAAGGAATAGAATAAAGAACCACTGAGACAAAGAAGAAATTTTGGAAATTTCTCTTCTTTGACAATAATGAAATTATTCTGAGGTGAATGCATTCATTACCTTTTGTAGCTGACTACTGCAGGACTTAGATCTTCCTAGATCGTTGTGAACTGTGATGTGATAAATTTTGGGTTCTTGTGGCAAAAGTGCTTGTTGTGAGATTAAGCCACCTTTTAACCACAGTATTTCAATGAAAAGTTTTCAAAAGTGTCCTGAACTTTTAAACATGTATGACACAATGGCAAGATTGGAATTCTAAAATAAAGACTGAGCTTTGAAGAAAAGGCAAGTATATTAATCTAGGCTATGTTTGATCATAATTGAAAACCAGGAGGTTAGAGATGAAACAGAGACACTTCCATTGCAGTTGACAGTTCCGGTGACTAGATACTGACAATTACATTACTTATTTATTTATTAAGCTCATTAATTATTGAGTCATTCTCAGTGCAATATCTTGCAACACCTTCATGTACAAAGCTAAATATATTGATGGTCTCTTAAAAGAACTGCTAATTTGCAAATTGTGTAACCGAGACTTCTATGTGGTGAGAGAATGAAGCATGATTTTACGAAGTTATTTGTGATTTACATTAGTTTCTTAATCAATAGCTCTTTATCATTTTTAATTATTATTTGTGATTTTTTATTAACAACATATATATATATAACATTAGCTTATTATTTAATATAAAAAGTGTTCCAATCAAATTTAAATAGTTTGTTAATTTTATTAAAAACTTATTATTAGTTTTATTAAAATGGCTTAAAATTCAATTTTATTAGCAAATATACTACTAAAAATACTGTTTGTGTGTTTATTGCAAACGATTATTTGACAGGAGACAAAACCAAACCCTTTTGCCTTTGAACCATGCAAGTTATTATGTCACAAAAATGAGAAAAATCATTCTCAGTGCAATCTAAATGTACAAAGTATATGCTTTAACGAGAAACTCTTAATAAGTTACATTTCCAAGTGATGTTGCTTTATTTTATCAGAAAACTGTCTAGAAGGATCTAAATTCCCAATTAAGAAATCTTCCCTTTGTTTTGACTGGTTTTAGGGGTTTCTTTGACAGCAGATACTTACCAGTTATATAGAAGCATTTTGATGCTTGTTTATATTAGGCTGATATTCAGCATAGGGATACAAATATCACATTTCAGTGCTAGTTTAGTTATTCACCTGATAAAATGGTTTGTTGTCTATTTCATTGTCTCTCTTCTAAAATTTCAAGTTGTCTTTAGTTGTCCTTCTTGCACTGATTCCTTATTTTAACATCTGTTATTACATAGCAAATCATATTTTCTTGCTAAAGGCAGTCAATA
>NW_020956508.1:222174-227743 GCF_003031625.1 Empidonax traillii
AGAGCCTGGTTTTGAACATGCTAAAACCAGAAATTGTTATTTTAAGAATTTTTTTGGTCAAAGTATGAAAATAAAGTACTATAGTTAAGATTTATGGTTTTCATAAGTCCACACATTACAACAAATTCTGAGTGAGATTTGAGTTTTTGGTTCTTGTATATTGTAGGTTATTGAATAGTCCCACATTAATTCTAGTGATCCTAGCTATTCACTCTACTTATTTTAGGCACCAAAGATGGATTTAGATATACTCTTGACACAACCTCTCAGGCATTTCTTGTTGTTTAACAGAATATGAGCATGTTTGTACATCTAAATCCTAACGGGATAAAGTGAAAAGTAGGTGTTGAACAGCATATTGCCTGAGTGGATGAAGCAAGTATATTAAACAGGGATAATGGCATATTACTGTGACTGTTATCCTTTTCATTGGAAAAAAAAAAAAAAAAAAAAAAAAAGAGAGAGAAGAAATACTAGCAGCCATTGAATAGTGGCCTATTGGCTTGAATATTATGAGTAAAGGATTGACCTAAATTTCAGGCCTTGGAATAATTCAGACTCAATTTGTGGAATTACATAAAAAACCCCAGCAATATCATTATCTGTTTCTTTATCTGAAACAGCTAAGTTAGCACCTGCCCTTACCACCTCAATGGATGTTATTAGCATCTTCAGAAGACAACTAAATGATTCATCTCTTCCTGTTACCTACAAAGTTGTTTGTGGCTATTTTAAGTGTTAACAGGTGAATTGTTACACTTTGGGAAATCAAGCTGACAAGGAGTATAGATAGTGTATTATTTGTGCTTAATAGTAGCACAACAGAGAGCCTAACTCAGAAGGACACTACCTTAAAATGTCATCAGCTGATCCAATGCTTCATATTACATGAAAAAAAATTCATAACATTGAAAAACTTTAAATCTGATCTGGAGGAGAAATTACTTTTCATATTTAATAATCCAAATGATTAAGTAGTTCCTGATTTCTAAGAGAACAGATCCTGTCAATCTCAGAGTTCTCATATATTTTAGCCATCACTCTTCTATTCATGATGAATCTGAGTTTTTAAAGAATCTATGCAGTAAAAAGGATCACATCAAGTTGACTAAGTGAAGGCTGGAGCAGTATTCATTTCTGAAATGAACTTAGAAACTATTATCTAAAATTTATATGGGAAAATTTCCAGGTATTAACCAGCAGTAAAGTTTGAAGAGCAAAACATACCAACCACAAGAAAAGTCTAGAATCGATAAATGGATGAAAATCCTTTAAACTCCATAATCCTAAACGGCAGCTGCTTAAGTGCTAGGCTGATTACTAAACTTAAGGATAGATTAAATCTTTTCATATAGTCCAGATTCATTTTCATATTTGTGTGATCTCATTAACCTTGCCTAAGTGTCTAAAAAAAACTGAAAAAAAAAACTGAAAAAAAAAAAATTTTTGCCTGGAGCTAATTGCATCAAGTTTGCTTCTACCTGATGTCACTGACCTCACTTCTACCAATGAATTAACATTTGAAGAGGAAAGATGCAATTATATTTATCTGAAATCATGGGACTAGTTATTTATATTGATGTTGATGTTGTGACTGATAGTAGCAGGCATTTTCCCAGTGACTAGTTATTGAGCTAAATATTAGAGGGCACTCTTGACTGACCACAGTAAGAAATAAGTATCTGAATGTAGAGTACATTGACAGCAGCTTCCAATTTCCTGTTTCAGGTTATACATAAATTTTTGTTTATCCTGTTCAATCATTCCCTGGCTTTTGTTTTTGTCACCAAATTGCTCCTGAACATCAGGTTCCTAATCCTGCTTCTGAGAGCTTGACTAAATTAAGAAGTTCAAGTAGCTGAATCAAAGGTCAGCTACCTTGCTTATAAGAGCTGTTGTGAAGACAGCTGGAATTCCCCTCCCATTCCTGGAAGCTAATTTTTTTATGCTAAGGCTCTCCTACTGATATCCTGTGTTGCATTTATGTCTGCACTGGTTATACCTCCTCAATTTTGATGTTTTTCTACTGCTTGACTTGATCTTGGATGTGTCATGACAGACCAGCACTACAGTGGCTCTGACCCTGATCACTGCCTACGTTCTAAGCCCACACCATAGCCCCTTGCTAATGAGGGTATTGCTCATGCCTCAGCTTAATTAAAAGCAGATCCCAAGGAAAGAAGGGGAAGCCTTCCAGCTTTTTTTTCATGACAGCTCCTTCCAGTGAAAGGTTTTAAGTGATATGTGAGATAATTTACTCTTGTTCTGTTTATAAAAAAAGCAGTCTCATGACATTTCTGCCTGAAAAACCATCACTTGTATAACCTGTGCCCTGTCATTATGTACACCTGTCTGTACATGGCAGTATCTGGGCATGCTAACAGGTATTTCTGAAGTGTAACTATCCAAATGATTTCTGCAAATAAAAACAGAAGTACTGCTGAAAGGTCTTTGATAGTTTTGCCTGAAGTCTACATGGCTAGTATGTCATGTTGAATTGCTTTGCTGAGAAAGGCCATGTTCTGAGGAGTCTTCAAGACCTAGAAAAAGCAAAAAAAAATCAAGTGCTTGTGAATTCTTGTAACACTGAGAAGCTAATGTGGTTTGGGGGTTTATGTCCTGATGCTGCTGGTGATTTTACTTTGATAATCCCATCTAATTTGATGGTGGAAATACAAATGTAATGAGGAAGTTAAAACATTCAGAAAAACAAAGGTGCTAATATTGCATGTACCAGGAGCCACAGTTCTTCTCATTTTCTGCAGCTATTTTATGTCATACAAAAAAACCCCAGTTCATCATGATTCTCTTGTTTATAAGAGCTGTTGCTCTTATACAAAGATTTGCAAGGCATCTATTACTGTTTTTGGGTGGTCTCATTGCTGGAAAAACATAGAGCAGCATCTGGTTTTTCAATCAGATAAAAAATGGCAGTAAAGTCCATTAAATTCTTTCATAAATGTTTAGTCCCTTAGAGTTTTTACCTACTGAGACACTTTCTTGATTAGGTCTCTCAAACTTACTTGAAAAAACAGAAGAGATAGAGACATACAGAGTTAAGAGTCAGCTGGAGACAATGATTTATATGTCACAGGACTCATACAAACCCAAGTTGAAGAAGTCACGATTACTCTAGGATTATGATGGCCCATACTGTCATGGTGAAAGATAGGACTAACATGTGAATAACACAGGAATGTTCCAGCATGGCAGATGTCCTGTTCAGGCTGTGCATGAGTGGCTTCCTCTTTGCTTTAAAATTAACAACACAAGTATTTTCTAAACATATTTTCTTTTTTTTTCTTTTCTTCTAGAACTTTGTATTTGGCCTGCTTTTGCTGTTTGATTGTTTGTTTTCAAGTAGGAATTTAAAAGACTTCAAGTGTTTTCAAGTTCAGCCATCAAATCCTCTTTATACAACGATTTAGACTAATCTTAAAAATATTTTTTTTGTTGTTTTGTCTTAATACTTCTGCTGAAAGACTAGTGTTTTATTATTTTAGAAAATTTCTCTAATTTCTAATAGCCAGTAATTTATCCCTTAAGCTCAGATTGTGCCTCCTCCTTTCCTTTTCCTACCCTCCTTATGTAATAACCGTATCTTTTAAATATATAAGACAAAATCTTTCGAGTACTTCAGTAATTCATGTTAATTATTCCATCATCATATCAGGTTTGTTTTTTTTTTTTTGGTCTACAGGCATGTACAGGACAAATAATTTTTCTTTTAAAAAAATTTATTTATTTATTAGTTTTATGGATAAGATCTCATCAGAACTTTTAAGGGAAACTGGACAATTTTCTGCTGTACCTGTGCCCTACACTATGGCTGGTACTGTATACATGGCTACATGTACATGGCTACTCTGTATACATGTTAGATAAGTAAATATCTCATTCATTAATTAATTATTTGAAATTTTATAACCTATCATAAGTTAATGGAAAAAATGAATATTTTTACACTAGTCAGTTCCAATTAATAAGCTTGTAGCAAAATTTCTTATTAATCCCCAAGGGCATGACCTTGCCCTATAAAATTTATCTTATTTTCTATTGCTTTGGTCATCCTTTTTATGTGGCTCTTCATGCATGATATTTTAATAGCCTTCCAAATTACTTTCATGCTTATGAATTACTGTTACCTTTAGGAATTCATTTTTGATTTTTGATTGATTATGGCCCAAACAAGAAATAGAATAAAGAACCACTGAGACAAAGAAGAAATTTTGGAAATTTCTCTTCTTTGACAATAATGAAATTATTCTGAGGTGAATGCATTCATTACCTTTTGCAGCTGACTACTGCAGGACCTAGATCTTCCTAGATCGGTGTGAACTGTGATGTGATAAATTTTGGGTTCTTGTGGCAAAAGTGCTTGTTGTGAGATTAAGCCACCTTTTAACCACAGTATTTCAATGAAAAGTTTTCAAAAGTGTCCTGAACTTTTAAACATGTATGACACAATGGCAAGATTGGAATTCTAAAATAAAGACTGAGCTTTGAAGAAAAGGCAAGTATATTAATCTAGACTATGTTTGATCATAATTGAAAACCAGGAGGTTAGAGATGAAACAGAGACACTTCCATTGCAGTTGACAGTTCCGGTGACTAGATACTGACAATTACATTACTTATTTATTTATTAAGCTCATTAATTATTGAGTCATTCTCAGAGCAATATCTTGCAACACCTTCATGTACAAAGCTAAATATATTGATGGTCTCTTAAAAGAACTGCTAATTTGCAAATTGTGTAACCGAGACTTCTAAGTGGTGAGAGAATGAAGCATGATTTTACGAAGTTATTTGTGATTTACATTAGTTTCTTAATCAATAGCTCTTTATCATTTTTAATTATTATTTGTGATTTTTATTAACAACATATATATATATAACATTAGCTTATTATTTAATATAAAAAGTGTTCCAATCAAATTTAAATAGTTTGTTAATTTTATTAAAAACTTATTATTAGTTTTATTAAAATGACTTAAAATTCAATTTTATTAGCAAATAAACTACTAAAAATACTGTTTGTGTGTTTATTGCAAACGATTATTTGACAGGAGACAAAACCAAACCCTTTTGCCTTTGAACCATGCAAGTTATTATGTCATAAAAATGAGAAAAATCATTCTCAGTGCAATCTAAATGTACAAAGTATATGCTTTAACGAGAAACTCTTAATAAGTTACAATTCCAAGTGATGTTGCTTTATTTTATCAGAAAAATGTCTAGAAGGATCTAAATTCCCAATTAAGAAATCTTCCTTTTGTTTTGACTGGTTTTAGGGGTTTCTTTGACAGCAGATACTTACCAGTTATATAGAAGCATTTTGATGCTTGTTTATATTAGGCTGATATTCAACATAGGGATACAAATATCACATTTCAGTGCTAGTTTAGTTATTCACCTGATAAAATGGTTTGTTGTCTATTTCATTGTCTCTCTTCTAAAATTTCAAGTTGTCTTTAGTTGTCCTTCTTGCACTGATTCCTTATTTTAACATCTGTTATTACATAGCAAATCATATTTTCTTGCTAAAGGCAGTCAATAACAGCCCAGA
>NW_020956509.1:0-42500 GCF_003031625.1 Empidonax traillii
CTGTTGCTTGGAAGTAAAAGCCTGGTTTCTTCCCCTGCCACAATCCCAATTATTTCTCTGTCTAGTAACCTTATAACCTGGCATGGGGAGAGGACACCAATAACTTTCCTAGTCTTGCACAACAGGTGCAGTGTCTCCAGCCTGCTGACGTGTGAGGAACTGTCAGGATGAGTGTGGATGGCTTAGGAGGTGAACTGCATGGACTCGATGAGTGTTTGCAGGGATACCTTCCCTGTAAGCAAACTCTCAGCGGGATGTGTCCGTGTGTGCTGTGTTGGGGATGGAGGGTTGACTTTCACAGAGTCATAGAATGTTTTGGGTTGGGGAGGACCTTAGAGCTCATCCAGTTTTAGCCCCTCCTGCAACAGGTAGGGACACAACTCCCATTAGATCAGGTTGCTCAAAGCCTCTTGCTTTGAACCCATTTTCCTCTTGTCCTGTCGCTACATTTCCTGGTGAAGAGTCCCTCTCCAGCTTCCCTGTAGCCAACTTTCAGACACTGCATGGTTGCTATAAGGTCTTCATGCAACCCTCTCTTCTCCAGGCTGGACAGCCCCAATTTCCAGAGAGTCACAGAACTGGGCAGGTTTGGGGAGACCACACTGGGTCCTCTGGTCCCAGAGCACAGGGCACAGGAGTGCATCCAAACGCTTCTAGAATATCTCCAGTGAGGGAGGCTCCACATTTCTCTGGGCAATCAGTTCCAGTGCTCGGCCGCCTGCGGGGGAAAGAAATTCTTCCTCAATATTCAGGTGGAACTCCCTGTGCGTCACTTTCTGCCCGTCGCCTCTTGTCCTATTGCTGGGGCACCCCCGAGGTCCACCCTCTCGGAAGCTCCACTCGGATTTATTTTTTCTTTTACGCGGTGATGAGGCCCCCAACGGGGGGGGGGGGGGGCAAACCCGGAGCGAGGCGTTCCTTTGGGGCTGGGATGCCCCGAAGGAACTGGGATGTCTCTCCCGGCGGCTGATCGATGCCGGGATGCGGCGGGCTGTGGAGCGGGCGCTGCAGTGCCGCTCCGCGGCCGCACGAGGGCGCCGCCCGCCCGCGTTGTCGGCGGTGGCGGCGGGACAAAGGCAGGGCCGGCCCCGCCCCGGGGGGGGAGCGGCGGGCGCGGCGTCCCGGAACGGGGGGACACGGCGAGCTCCGCCACCTGCCAGGGATTCACGGCCGTCCTTGGCGTTATCGAACCTTCCCACCGCAGGAAAACCCCGGGAGGGATATATAATTTGGTTTTTTTTGTTTGTTTGTTTTTTTTTGGGAGAGGGGAGCAAATGAGCGCGGTGCTTCTGGGCAGGATCCCATCAGTTGCTTTGCCAGGCCGGAGCGGGCCGGGGAGGGAAATCACTCGTGCTTTCGTTCCCCTCTTTGATCCCAGGCGATATGTAAAAGAATTGCAATTACGCTTAAGCAGCACCTTTTACCCCACAGCGTCCAAATTCAAATGCAAACCTGAAGATCAGCTTCTGCTTTTTTCTTTTTTCTTCCTTTTTTTTTTTTTTGTTTGTTTGTTTGTTTAAGGTCCCGCATAAAACTTATCGGCTGGGCGCTCTACCTTTTCCCTGATCTTCCCCTCTGCGATCTCCCTTTTGTGGGTTGTACGGGCTGAAGTCCCCTGGGTGGCAGCCCGAGCTACTCATTCATCATCATAACAACCGTTTAGTGTAAAATTAACAACATCTTAACTACTACAGCAATAAACATGGTCCTGCATTACCACAGATTGATGAGGATTACTTAGTTACAATCAGCTGGGGCACAGACAGGAGAAGAGAAAGGCTGCCAAATCAATAGCTTTCCCAAAGTTTAAAACTTAATCTCCTCCCTTTAGTGTTGCTGATGCTCGGGGGCTTGTTTGCGGCTGGGTTGGGAGGAGGAAAAGGGAAGGAGGGGAATTTCCTTCCCTCCTCCCCCCGGAAAGTTGGCACTTAGTATTTGCTTTGTGGGAAGATGAGGACAAAGTCCTCTGCGTGCATCTGTTCACACACCTGATTTCTTCAGCTTTTATCTTGAAAAGGGTCCGTTTGGTTGTTTATCTAAATATATTTTGCCTTTAATTCCTTCGCTGTTTAAATTCGTAGCTTAACCTCCTGAAAGGCAGCAGCGGACCTCTAAACGAGCTGCCGATCGATTCCAAAACAACAACGCATGAGAAAGAGGGAGCTCTCAAGCAAATCGGTCCTCACTCTCACTAACACAATGTGCTGGTTATCTGGCTCTCGTTTCCCCTGTAAACTCGGAAACGTTCATCACAAGAAACAAAGGACAAGGGGAAAATAGTTAAGTACACCTAGAGCTGCATCCAGACAAAAGAAGAAGAAGCCTAAACAAACCCAAGGTTTTCTATTTCTTCCTGAGCCAAGTAATCCCTTTGATTACATCTAATACCTGCCAAAACCCAGATGGTATGCCCACCCATCGCACAGTGTGATAATGCCACATTGTGAAATCTACCCATTAATATTAATTGTCAGCTAGAGAATCTGTCTGAACTACTAAAGCTCGAGGTTGCCTTGAGAAAGCAGGGCATGATTTAGCAGGGATTTAAAGATAATTCTTATTCTTTCGTTCTCTATCTCACATACGTAGAATGTTAAACAACAGGCCTAGAACGCGATTCCAATTTCCGCCTCTCACAAATCGGGTCTTAAACCGGTGTGTACTTGGGGTCTCCACCTGCTGACCAAAATATTACCTTAAATTGCTGTGGGTGTGCAGGCTCCACATGGGTACACCGTGCTGCCCTGATACCAAGCACAGGTGGCTTTTCTTTCTTTCTGTGCTTCCCTCTCCATAACGGGCTTGGCAGTCCTCGGGAACCACTAAATAAGTTTTTTGGAAACACATTTCGGATTCAGTGGTTGAAGGGGAAGGAGAGAGAAAAATGAGTATAGAAAGCAGTGATGGTGCTGCTTTTCTTGAGTTTTGAGGAACTACAGCTGGGGTTGAGACATAAAGGACCTCATATCCTCTGAAAAGAGAGAAAGAGAAGTGTGAGTGAGAGGAGGTAGGATGAACATGTATTGCTATCCATCCTGTTAGCTCTTGTCAGGCCCTATCACATTTTTGGAATAACAGTAATCAGTATTTGTTACAATGCCTGGCTCTTGTCATTGATCTGTAGGCCTCAAAATCAGCTTTAAACTCATTGTGGTTCTTCTGGCATGCAAAAAAGCAACCCCGCGGTCCTGCTGTGGCCCAGGCACAACCCCACAGAGGCAGGTCCTGGTCTGAGCAGCACTGAACTGTCCAAGAAAGCAGTGATCAATTTTGATGGATGTTGTTTTCAAAGCAGCAGTAGCAGCTCATGGCCTGTCACTAGATATCTCCAATTTTACCTGGATGAGGGGGAAGCTCTAAATGTTGAGTCTGAAGACATAAACATTTGTGTTTCTATCCTAGCTGAGCTGCTCTGTGACTAATTTCCAGCATTGATGCTCTGTGTACTAGAGGCTCAAAGTAAACTGGTACTTGTAGAATAGAGTGAGAAAACCTATGCAAACAAGGCTGTGGCAAAGCTACTGAGGCCTGGAAATTCAGGTTCCAAAGTCTGCTATTCCATCTTTCCCTTGTTCCTTTACATCTGGCTATTCTGCAGCGATTTAGGCAATAAGACTCTTTGAAATGGGAACGCTCAGGCATATAAATATATGAATATGTTAATCAGATTTGTATTATCAGAGGTTCATATCAGTATAGGCGTGCATGGAGATGTGCTGCTTCCTTTGTCTTTTTTTCATTCCCACCAAAATCCTTTGTGGCTCATTTGTCTCCTTGCAGAGGGACCTGGGTCTCTCAGGATTTTACTGGAGGAGCTTTTTGGCAATTTTTTTGACCTTGGGAAGGCACAAACTGCACATACCCAGCACCACCCAGAAAGCACCTTGGCATGGGCTTTACAGAATGCCTGAAAAAATCTGCATGGCTTTCCCAAGCAGCTGCCACCACCCCCACCAGCAGCTCTTATGTCATGGACAGCCAGCCTGGGCCTGCTCAGAGTTACTTTCGCATCCTCTCTCCGGGATCAGCTGAGCCCACACCAGGAAGAGAGAGATGTGAGATAAAAACTGGAGCAAAGGACCCCTTTCCTGCCACCCCTGAAGCTGGTGGCAAGTGTCCTGCTGACTTCAGCAGTGCTTGATGTTGTTAAGAATAGGTCTGTTCCAAGCTCACTGATGTTGTGTCTGCAGCTCGTGTGGACTTCTCTGGAGTTACAACGTGTGTGCACATGCACGGTGAGGGGAAACGTACGGTTTTTGGCACTTGAAAGTTTAATCAAAAGGCCACTTTTCCCCATCTGTTATTTTTGGGCCCAGCCTCCCGAGGGTCAGCTTGATAACATTTCATGCTGCTTCTAATCAATTTTATACCAGGAAGCAGTGTGAGAGCTGACTACCAGAGAGCTGTGGTGGCATGGAGCTCAGCGCTGGGAGCATAGCTGGAAAAATATGTCGGGGATTTTGGGGCATAAACAAATGTTTCCTAATCTGGACTGCAACTCTGTCAGGCATGTACTGACAAGCAAATGTCGATTGGAGCTGAAAACCAGCAGGTTCTACTACAGCGTAACCTGTAAATCCACATCTTGACAGGCATGTTGTGGTACGCAGAGCTTGTAGTCTCTGAGAAATAGGGTAACACAGGAATCAGATCATGGAATCAAACAGTGTGATTATCACTGCCTTTTTTTTTACTTTCTATAGACAAAGAAGCAGGTAGTAGTTTGTACTCATTGTTTCCTATATGACTGTTTAGATGAGACTGGATTTTTTTTTGGAGCTAAATTATTTTCAGGACGTAGATCTTTTTTCCCGGCCCGTTTCTCTCCCATGTCCTTTCCGTCCTGTGACTGTCTCTTCCATGGCTGGACTAACAGAGACAGGCATGTACTCACTCCTGAGGGCTCTGTTCCTCACTCCACACACCTTGCAGGGAACCACATAAGAACCACATCTAAGAGGAAGAAGAACTAAGAGTAGTGGGGTCAGAGCAGGAGCAAGACTTCTCAGCAGGGCTGGCAAGGCTGAATTTTACTGCCTCAGCTGTGAGATCTTGGGATCAGGCTTGGTGACCTGCGAACTGTCAGAGGCTGGAAGGTGGGGAAAGACTGCTGCTGTCAGAAGGGAGCTGCTTTTCCAACCTGGGCTGCAGCAGCCACCTGCAACAGCAGCAGTAACCCTGGCTTTGGGATCCTGACAGACCCTGGATGGTTGTTGTAGTCGGCTCCTGTCCCTTGAGATACAGGAATCTGTATTTATCAGGAAGAATCTGCAGGAAATATGGTCGAGCCTGGTGCTCGTGCTCTGCCGTGTGCTTTTGGCAACGTGAAACTTCCTTTGTCAGGGACTTCTAGCGTGTTTGCAGGAGGAAAATACCAACAGCCCAGCACCGTGGGCTGCAGTGACCTCTGCTTTTCAAGCAGATTATCCCTACGTGGTTCTCAGTAGCATCTCTAAGTAGAGATTCGTAAGCTAAAGAAACCCCATTAAAACAGGACCACGTAGTTCCCACCGTGTGCAGCTGTGACTCTGCCTGTGCCCAGGGATGCTGGTTTTGACCAACAGCTTTTGCCTTCTGTGAACAGGTTTCCCTCAGCACAGGCAGAATTCTTAGGGGTGGTTACTGCCCGTATCGCAGTGAGGGATCTGCAGGATGCCGAGTGCCTGACTTGATCCCAAAGCTCGCTTCTGGAGTAAGGAATGAGCTTCTTGAGGAGTTAACAGTGGACAGTTTGGGATGGAGTGTGCTCTGTTGTATCTGTCTTGAAAACGAACTGTTTAATCTCCCAGGGAAGAGGTAAAACACTAATTATAATACAAATGCTACTCTAGGAGTGTATCTGAGGAGCGTTATCTCGCAGCCCACCCTGGAGGGCAGCTCTTTAGTGATGCAAATGAAGTTCCGATGGTTCGGGCTTTTTCTCAGTGTAAGGAACGAAGCTGGGAGAAAGCATCTCGTTCCAGCATTTCAGCTGCTTCAGTGCCAAAGATTAGACCAAATTTAACCTTCATCGACAGTTTAATCTAATGGTGTGGTTCTGCAGCTGATTTAAATCAGCGCTGCACTGGTTTGCTCTTCTCCGCCCTGCAGCTGCCTGCTCTGCTGTGCTGCTGCTGCTTCTGCTCACCTCTCCCTTCCCTCCCCATGAGCAGTTTGTTAAACCAGCAGAAAAATGCTCTGCAAAAGGTAGCATTTTTTTGTTTGTTTGTTTGTTTGTTTTGTTTTGATGGGTTAGAGAGCTGGATGGAGAGATCAGCAAGGTGGCAGTGCCAGCCCTGGGGTGGGAGCTCCTCTTGTTTGGACAGTTGTGATTCCAAGAGACGGGGGAGCCACCCTAACAGCTCTCCGCTGCCGGGAGAAGTGTTCCCAAAAGCGGTGTGGTGCCAATCCTGGGGATGGTGGGCTTGGCCGGCCTGAGGAGTCTCAGCTTTCCATATGGAGATTATCACAGGAATTCCCATCCTGGTCATTGGTGACTTGCCCAAGATCACACAGAGCTAAAATCTCAGACTAACAGCAGAGGAACCAGACTCTCCTTCTTCTCTGTAGTTTAAATCAAAGTTTGATTTTGATTAACAGAAGCTAAAAATTAACTCCATGCACCTTAGAATAAAGGTACTTGGAAAGTAACATCCTGGATTAAGTTGTGTTTTTTTGTTTTTTTTTTTTTTTAATCCAAGCACCTTTTGTTCAGGTTAAGGTACAACAGAAAACCACAAAACGGAGCCTTTTCAGGTGGTGGGAAGGGCTGCAGTTCTCCTGAACTTCCACTGGGCTTCTCTGCTGTTACAGTCAACGCAAGTGCCAATCAAACGCTTCCTAGTCTGAACCGAGCTGGTTTCCAGTCGAGATTCCAGCCCCTGGACTCGGTATTGTTTCTGTCCAGAGGTCTGTATTACCAAAACTGACAGGTGTCACGGGGGTTATTCTGCTCTTGGTACTGTTTTCAATTTAAAAAAAAAAAAAAAAATCCTGAAATATTAAAAATATCTTGAGAAGAAAAGGTGTTTGTAAGATACTGGAAATCCTATTAGGTGGCACTGTTCTGTTTTCCAGGCTGTCCAGATGATAGGTTATGGACGATATTGAAGCTCAGAATTGTACAATGACTATTGTGTTAGACTCATACAATGAATACAGGGCCCCGTGGTTGAAGCAGGTTTCTTTTCCCGTTAATGTTGATTTTCTGTCTGAGTGAAACAAGACCTCAGTTTGTACATATTCTCTCTACACAAATATTTCTCCAGTTTTTTCAAGTGCTCATGAAAAATGTGACAAGATGTCCACCGAGGTCACAAATGTAAGCATAAATAGCTGCAATTTAACATCAGTAGTTAGCAAACAAGATACCCTCGAGGTAAAGAGGCTGATAAAAAGAGGGCAGCGATGCATTAAAGACGCATTATTTGGGGGTCCATGGATATAATTTAGGCTTCACAACAAGGTCAGACTGATTTAATTCTCTCTGCAAAGGTCAGTCCAAGGCCTGGCTGTACTAACCTCTGTGCTCTCCATCTGTCTGCACTCCAAGCCAGACACTTTCAATTGGTGATTGTGTGTTCATGAGTGGATGAGAACACATTTGAAATTACCTCCAGGTCTAGGACTCCGAAAGCCTTCAGTGGGAGCCACCGCTGACCCCGCAGTGGCTGCTACCTACGGAACTTTGCACTCGGCTGCAGCTTTGAAGTGTCGAGGAGAACATCTGATATTGGTGTTTCCCTGATGCTGGAGGTGTTCCTGAGCGTTCAGCTTCGTAAATGCGTCACCGTAGTGTCATAAACTCTTTAGGCAGGTTTATTCTATGACCCTTGAAACGTGGATTATTTTTTTTTTTCAGCACTGGTGAAAGCATAAGAAAGGGGGGAAAAAAAAAACCAAACCCGTGCAGTATTCACTTTCTCCAAAATGAGGAAAAATGAAGAACCTGGTGCTTGTGGACGTCTTTATTTGATAGTCCATTTAAAAAAAAAAAAAATCTTCCTCCATCAGCAAGGGATTCTTTAAAAATAATTGACAGGACAAAATAAATATGCGAGGTGCTGGTATCTGTTAGTCATTTTCTTGCTGCCTTTTTTTTTTTTTTTTCACTTGATGCTAAACGTTTCTGAATTCTCTTTTCATTTTAAGTAGGAAAGGGGTTTATTAATCTGAATGGAACAACTAGAGAAAATGAGGCCAGTGAATGCTTTGAGCTTTCAATAAATATTTAGCTCACTGAAACAGCCACACACAGCAAACAGCACCTGCCTTCATGAAAAGAGAAGACATGGGATTAGTGGAAGGTACACTTAATTTTTAAAAGAGACATAATTTTTACCTGTATTGGACTAGAAAGAGGAGGTTATGAACTGATACTGTTTTCATAGAATCATAGAGTCATAGAATCATAACAAGGTAAATTTAAGACAGATTTTCAGATTTCTGCCTGTATTCCTCAGGTTAAATAATGCCCCCGTAAACAAATTGTGATCTTGAATGATAAAGAGCTTTTGTTCCAGGTATCTTACGAAATCAGTGCTTGTGTGTGATGGGTGCTGATGAATCAGAGATAGTATTTGGCTCTTGGGGCTGTTTCAGTGGCCCTGTTTTCTAAATTTGAAGAAGGCAGGGAGAGAATCTGTGCAGATATCGCAAATAAACAAGTGGTAAATTATAGAATTTTTTTCTTTGATGCCTGATCCCACACCCCTACGCACACACTCCCATTTCTTGTGGCCAGCTCACCTTTTCACTAGGTCCAAGGGTTGTTGGAACACCTCTGCTCTTGGAAAGTGTTCAGGGGTGCTTGGATTAGCCACAGGGAATGGCTGGGGAGTGGTACAATGAGCCACCCCGTTTGTGACACGAACTCACAGCCTCTGTGGGTCCTGCTGTCCCAAGGAGCTGGGCTGGGAACTTGGGTTCTCCTCCCCGAATGGGTATTTTTATGGTGGTTGCTATTTGTGGTATTGTATTAGGAGTATTAAGGTATTCATTGCAGCAACTGTTTGCTTTAAAATACTTTGTGGGTGAGCTTTTATTGCTCAGGAATGGCGCCAGATGGACAGTCCTGAGGAGCAAAGTCCTCACGCTATCTGCAGATCACACGGCACAAGGGGTGGCACGATAAGTTTTCCTCCTCTGCCTCCCTCTACCACCACCCTGATCTCAGGAAGGACAAGCTCAGGGGCAAGAGGGCACCCCAGAGTCTCTGGTGCCTCTCCAGAGAAACCAACCACCTGTTGAGGTAGCAGATTTGGAGTCTTGCTTGATGTACCTTCAGGGGGGCTTTTCCCAGAGGCTGCCTGGGGTTTGGCTTCTGGCACACTCTCAAAGCATCCTACCTGGAAGTGGGGGCAATTTTTGAAGCAGTTGCTGTCTCTGGCATGAATCCACACCAAACAGCTTTTACAAATGTTTCTGACTCTGATATCTGGAGCTGTAATGCACCTTTTTGAATCAGTTTTAACCCTTCAGCTAGGGGAGGGGCACAGCTTGACACAAGGATTGAACTGGTAATGTCCATCCTTGTGTCAATACCGGAAGCCATTCAAGCAGAACAAAATAACCTGTTGTGGGTGGTGGTTCCTTAATGCCAGTCCCTGTCCTTTGTTTGCATCTCACTTGGAGCTGCTTATCAGATGTCTGTTGAGGGCTGCTTTGTAACACAGAGGCAAAGCCCGCACACTTGCCATCCCAAAATCTGTCTGGCTTCTTGCTTTCCTGAAAAACTGAGCCCAGGACAGGCTGAAAAAGCTAGCAGGACTGCCAGCTCTCTGGAGATGTGTTCATCTACCCGGCTGACACGCTGTTTTTCCAGAAAGCCTTTGTAGGATGTGGATCTTAGGCTGGGATGGCTTAGGCTTACAATGGAAACCCTGGCAAACCCTTAATAGGACAAGATCAACAACTTCCACCCTAGGGTGGTGTTCTGCTCTGGCAACTTCTCAGTGGGGGAAGGACCACTTGAAGTACAGCGCTGCTTCTTGTGCTTTGCTTATGTCTTGCACGCTTGAAAGCAGCAAGAAAAATCTGTGAGTCTCGTAAAAATACCTGAATATCTTCCTCAGAGCAGGGAGTTCCGATCTGACCTCACGTTGTACTCTCGGGGGCCCCAGGAGCTTAAGGTTCAGGCTCACCTTGTCCCCCAGCACATGTTTTTGCCCCTCAAAACAGAAAAATCTTGAGCCACAAAAACGGGTGGCTGCTTTTTGGTTGTGCACTCGCTGCGTTTTTTTCATGTGCGAGGTGTGAGACGTGACATGCTCTGTCAAGCCACTGTATTCAAACTTCCCCCACTATATTTCATTTTTATTAGAGACGGAGGACAGGTGATTTGAATCTTAATCCCACGGGGTGGTGTGTGTGTGTGAGGTGTAGAACACCTGGGCGTGTTCTCTGGTGCAGCTATTGCAAGCAGCTCACACACTTTGCATACCAATCTCGAGGAGGTTTGCTGTGCCCAGCTCTACTAGGGGCATTGGTGGAAATTAAAATATGGGGGGGGGGGGGGTGCAGGCCACTTCAGGCCTTTGTATTTCCCTTTCCTATTGTTAAGTTTTCGATTCCTCTTTTCCCTTACCGTGTATTTATACTCCTGCCAAGTTCCAAGGGAGCAGAAAAGCTGCTCCTCGTGTTGTTACTAAGTGATGCTTTCGACAAGTCGGTCTTTTGGAGAGGAAAAAGCATCAGGTAGGCAGGTGAAGACAATTTCTGCATTGCAGAGTTACTGTCTCACACATGCTTGTCCTGTGGGATGGAATTTAACAATTCACAGCTCTCCTGTCCTCCTGCTCTTTGAGAAACTCACTCCAAGCCACGATCTTCTAGTTCTTATCCTTCACATCCCCAAGCCGGGCCATTTGTTTGAATGGCTCCCTGATTCTAGAAGCTCTCTTTCCCCTCTGATCCACAGCTGGTAGGAGCAGTGTTAGGGGCAGGATAGCTGAGCTGCTGCTAGGCAAGAAACAGAACAAACAGCTTAAAGAAAGACTGTGTTCCCAGGTGGATAAAGCTGAAGGAGAGCAAAGAAATCACCCCAGCAAAGAAATCACCCCAGCTAAGCAGAAAACAACAACAACAAAAATGATGTTATGTTGTTCTTTCTGCTGCAGTGTTTGTGTGGTGAGCTGAGTCTCGGGGAGCAGCAGCTGCCAGCACGGCTGGTTTCCCTAAGTGCTCCCAGGGAGTCGTGCTCCCGGCATAGAGCAGGGCCTTTCTCCTGGGACAGGCAGAGGCCTCCCTGTGCTCTGAGCTGAGTTCATGGCCTTGCCCCCACAGCTCTCGGGAAGGTCACTGCGTCTGCAGGCACTGGAGGAATGTGCTTTTGGCGCTGGCTGAGCTCCACACCAGAGGAAGCAGTTCCATGCGCTTCCTCGGGTTCTCCCTGCGAAAAAAAAATGGGGCAGGGGCAGAGAGAGAGGACAAAGATTAATTTCTCTAGTAATGGACACAAGTGATGCAAAGCACTGCATAAAAGCTGAGCAACATAAACCCTTCCCTCCTCCCCTCCCACGCAGAGAACCAGAACAAGTTGTATACGCTGCTTTACCTGGGTTTGGGTGTCTCAAGCCAAGATCTCAGGCTAGCTCTGTATCAGGGACAGCTTCCTCAGCTTCCCTGAAACTCAAAAGGACATCTTGTTTAATAGGGGGAGAAAAAAATACCTTGGGACACTTGCAGAGAGTTAAAAGAAACAGCGTGTAACAGTGTGGACAAAATCCTGACCTGAAGCACGAGGAACTGCCACCAACGCCTTTGGTACAGCTACGAGTTTATAGTGTTCTGGAGTGTTGTTTATGTTACTATAAAAAAAGGTGAGAAAATATATTCAGTTACTTTCTGTTTCTCCCCATTGAGCAGATGGCAATTCATAGCTCAAACTGTTTCTTAAGCCATTTCACATTTTACTAATAAGTACAATATGCTTTTCAACAACGAGCCGCGCTCAGGAACTTGTGCAGAGGTTCCGTGGTTGCTCAGGTAGCTGGGGAAGCAAAGACTTTATGAATCCCGTGTCACTACGAGGTCCAATATTTTCCGGTTACATTCTCACGTGGTGGGAAAACACGAGCTGGAACCTCTCCCACCTCTTGTTTCAAATTATTTCTAACTTTGCAGGCCACAAATAATGCAGTGTGCTTACCCGAACCGCCTCGGTTTCCACCAGCAATGTTCCCGGTAGAACAAACCACACTTTTCAAGGGGCTGAATATTCTGTATGTTTTAAGTTTCTAATAATAGGTGGAGATGGCCATTGGGAAAAGCAAAGAAACCTTCAGCAGTTCTATTTCAGGAAGTTTTGGTGCTTTAGAATGAAAACTGTTAATACTGCGCACATTGGAAAATTCTCACCATTGCATCCGTGGTTTTCTCAAAGCCTGTTAAATTATATGAGTGCAGAAATAAGGAAGAGTGGGTTTTATTACTAATTGACACTCATTTTTAGCTGGCATGTGGCGGCAGGTCCTCCAAACAAACTCGAGGCACAGATTAGAGCTGAAAGTTTTGGAAATGTTCTAAATCTTTGTAGCATTGCAGAGAGGAAGTGTAATATTAAACTGACAAATTGAATATATCTTTTTTTTTTTTTCAATGTAATTCACAGTTTCTTCCTATTATTTTTTACTGCCCGTGGAGATAAAGCAAAACAAATTCCTCAAAACAGAGAGAAATATATTTCCAAATACCTTTTCCCATTAAGTAATATATCTCTCTCATGCATATGTACTGTCAAATATCTCCCCGTTCCTTTTCCACACCATGTCTACAGCCAGAAGTGTTGGCTATGCAAATATTGCAGAACCGACTCTTAACATATGTGCTGCGTGCCTGGCTACAGATACACGGGAAACTCTAGGTAATAATTAGAGTCTGCATATATTATCTTGCAATTATAATTTTACATAATCGGTTATGTAATCTCAAGGCTGGTATGCGGTGAGAAACTGTGGTTGCGTCAGAATTCTTCGGAAGAAAAATAAAACTATTGATTGTAAGGGCACGTCCTGGGCGAGGAGGGAGCGCAGAGGGGATGCTGCAGCACGGAGCAGCTCGGCGGTAAAAGCCACGCTGGCTCTCGCTGAAGCAGGGATCGCCCTCCAGGAGCGAGCAGGAGCATCACGGCGATGGGGGAGCAGGGAAGGGGGATAAGAAAGCGGAGCAGAAGCGGGAAGGTGACAAAGTGGCGAGCGCTGATTTATTGCGGGAGGCTCCGCTCGTTCCCAGCTACAGGAAGGCTCCCGGAGAGGAGCGGGACGCGGGGCGGGCTCGGGTGCGCTGCGAGCCGCTGGTGGAGCCGAGCCGAGCCCGTCCGCCCCTTCCCTCCGCACCGCCACACCGGGGGCTGCAACAGCCCCCACCGGAGCCGCTGCCACCGCCCCAACCGGGGCCGGGAGGGCGGGGGGAGACCCACCGGAAAAAATAAAGTAACTCAGGCACGCAAGGGAAAACAGCGGAGTGAGCCGTAAATATATAAATAAAACTGCAAAGTGAATCAGATGAAATCGCCAGGCGTTCCCTCCCGGTAAACAGCGAGCTTTGTCGTTTCCAGGTGTTGGGGAAAGCCGTTGTCCTGTAGTTTGTAAATCCCTGCTGGTGGGAGGGAGGGGGAGAATCTTTGGAGGTGAATGAAATATCAAATCACGAGGCTCTATGTAGATTTATGATTGCATAAGAGGCTCAGTCATTTCCATATATTGAAATGTGCTGTCCTTTCCGCGACTGCCCAGCCCTTGGAGGGAGAGAGACGCTCGATTCTGCCTTGATCAATGCTGACTGTGAAGCAAGGAGGAGGAGAAGGGGGGGACCAGGCTGGCACCAGATGGAGCAGGGTCTAGGGAAAGGTCAAGGTTAGCTCAGGCTGCTATTGAATCGGTTGCAGCCTCACAGATAGATCTCTGCCTCCGAGGCACCCACTGGGGCTTCTCAGAATCAAATCTAATAGAAAAGGCAGTCACAGAATGAAATCGCTTCATCTGAATGCTAAAATTGTTATTAGGCTACATTAGAGAGATACCGGGCACATGATTACCAAAAAAGGAAGCATGCCTTGCAGTTTGTGACTGAAATAAAAGCTGTGAATATGTTGATACCATCGGCGATGTGCAAGGATAATGGATAACAGGAGAGAGGGGCAGGGAGGGGTGTGTGTGTGTAACGAACAGATTAACATATTGATGCGGGCGTGCGTATCTGTATAAAATTATCTGTATCGGTGTCGGGGTGTGTTTGGACGGGTGCAGAGAGCAGCACTCGGCTTCCTGCGAGTCCTGCAGCGCTCCGAGGGTGTTCCTTAATGGATTTGGACCGCAGGTATGGACCAAGAAGTGGGAGCTGACCCAGAGGAGAGGTTTGTTGGTGGGTCCTCTCAGGACTCCACCTGCAGCCATCCCTGGCTCGTGTTGCGGTGGTTGCCATCCCTGTGATTTTTGATTTGAAGTCCTTGTGGAGGGCTCAGATGTTGCACGAGGCTGCTTTTTCTTGCTCATCTCAGGCAAAACTCTGTGAGGAAATGTTATGAGCAGATGTGCAGACACCCCACGTCCTGGACACAGGAGCGTGACGTGGGCGCACACGTACGTGTTTGGAACAGCGATGCTGTCAGCTGGATTTCAGAGATCAAAGTGGAGCTCTTCCCTGTTACCATCTCCTCCCCTCTTTAACCTACAGCACAGCCATTTCTTAAAGAAGGGTTTAGTCTTGTAAAGTAAATGCTGGCTACACTAGATTAAACATGATGACTGCACTCTAAGGGTTAATAAATTTAGAATTAACAGATCATCCCAGCTTGATACAGCTACTATAGATGATTTAATATGCAGCCTAAGCAGGTTGACAGTCAGCTCACAGATGCAGATAAGATCAAACAGTCCCTTGATTCAATAGATTGAATGGTTGTACTGAGTGTCTGGAAGGTGAGTGACAGTGTGTATATGGCAGGGGTTCTGGTAAAGAAGGGCTTCGATTCCCCACTGCTGTGCACTGCACTGGTTTTCCTTTTCTAGCAGTCAGCCTTCTTCAGCAATCAAACCCGGAGTTAACATGAAAAAAATGTCTCAAATATAGTTCAGGAGAGTTATTTGAAGTTTTCAGTAATGAAAAGCTCCGTGCTTTAATAGTAATCACTATTATTACTATCACTAGTCTGCACTTTAGGTTCCTTCGCCACTGACAAGGCCATCGCCACCCACTCCATCCCACAGGGAGTCTCACCTGTCCATAGGCTCTGTCTGTCTGTCCACACTAGGCCCCTTCCCTGGCAGACCTAAATCCACAGGAAGAAGGTATTTTGGAGGCCAGACAGTGACCTTGCCCCAGACAGCCCCCGGGACCTGAAGAGTGCAACCTTACCCTAATGTCTTCCGATGGCCAGAGGCGTCAGCTGTAGGAAACCTCCACGGATGTGGAGTGACAAAAATTATTCCTCTGCTTTCTTTCTAAGCTCTTCTGCTTTTCAGGCTTAAAAGTTAATACCTGTAGTAACTCTTCTGTGGTTTATGTTTTCCTTCTTGCTCCCCTGTCCTATTTAAATGGGAACGTAAAATAGACCTCATGGAGGCTGGTGAGCAATGGGATGACAGAGTGGTCTCTAACAATTTTTATTATTTGATCAAGAGTAAAAGCTCCACCTGAACCGTTAGATTTTACAATATGAATACATTTCCAGGCAATTTTTAAAACTCATGTATTCAATAGACCATCACAGGTCTGAATTGTGTCTTATTGTGTTATATGGGGCCACCACTATACTGAAAGGGTATTTGTGATAAAGATACTGCACATCTGAACACTTGTGAGGTAGCTGTACTGTTTACTTTGGTGGGTTTTTAAAAACATTGGAATGGTTTCAAAGAAAGCCCTGCAGCAGGTCAGGGTGATGAGCAGTTCTGCTTTGGACCTGCCAGCAGAGCCAACCCAGAACCCACCTGAGAGCGCTGCTTCTCTTGGTGCTTTGCAAAATGGTCTTGCATACTCCAGCAAATGCTTACCTGTGACTTGCAGTTTCATTTTCATTTGGAAACCAGTAGCTCCTTTTAAACCCTTAAATGCAGAGTTAGGAAAGAGAGGGCCTGAGCATGTGTTCTGGATACAGATCCACACGTGAGCACCCGCAGATTTTCTTGAGCAGGAGCACGATGCTGAGCAGGGGTGAGCCAGTCGTTTTCCTGCTCCATGCCTAAGGAGCAGGAGCATCACCTCTCAGGCGAGCCGATGGAGGCATGGAAATCTCCATCGCGTAATTAGAGGGAGACGCTATCAAACTGCCAGCACATCTCAGGGCCAAGGAAGAGCACTCAGATATCCCCTTTGCAAAAGAAATTCCGAGGCAGAGGAGCCCACAAACGCACCGAAAAAAGGCCGTGTGAGCCAGCAGGGAGGACTCAGGGAATCCGAGGAGCGCTCGCCTTGCCCGGTGCCCTTCGCCGGGCCCCGCGGAGTCTCGGGGAGGGGGGCTCGGAGGGGCCACCGCGCCCCCCGGGTCCCCCCGCGGCGGCGGTGCCGCTTCCCAAGGCGGAACCAGCGAAACCAGTTATCTGGCAGCAATTTGCATATTGATGGTGCCTCCTGCCGTTCTCCCTGATTGCTTTACAGGCAGGAAAGGTAACAGGAAAATACATAACCCCCTCCCCTCTCAAAAACGGCAAAGAGCCTCCTACGTGCACGGGGGGGTCTGATGGAAGAGTAAATCCCGGTAAAGCCTCTGGCAGGAAAATTTGTTTACCAAACTGATTTTTGTCTTAAGATTTGAAAGCAGTTGTGTTTTCCTTTTTTTTTTTTCCTTTTTTTTTTTTCTTTTTTTTTTTAAAGTTCTGAAGTTGAAAATGTGAGGTCCCCACTTCCGTGCAAACTGTTAGAGATGGGAGCACTGATCACTTCCAGGAAAAATAATTAGCCTCGACGTATTCGCTGAATGTTTACATCTGAGGAGGAGGCAATCCTTGGAGAGTGGGAAAGGCATTCCACAGACACCTTATAGAAGTACAGTGCCATGGTACATATATTTTTTTTTTAGTCCCACTGATAAGCAATGTACAAATGTGCAGTGAATATGAAAGCTTAATTAGGTCTCAACAGAGAACAGTTTCATTTTTATTGGCTCGGAGTACAGTGGCTCCCTAAGACACACCTATCCTGGGACATTTGGCCTTCCTTGTAGGAACTGCCGTGGCTGTGTCCCTGTACATCCCTAAAGTGTTGAGATACCTTCAGTTCTGGGCAGCACCAACCAGGACCCTGTAACTCACCTCACCCCCGTGCTCAGGGGCCCTTCAGGGCTGTTCAGGAGAGGATCCCAGCAGATCACACAGTTCCAGCCACATCCAGACCAAACTTCTCCACGTTCTCCGTGGGGAATAGCACTTGCAGACTGGTGCTGTGCTGTGGCCTGGATTTACCCCGTGGTTATCTATAGAACCCAAATGTCTGAGGGAGGTGTGTGTCAGCACAGACAGTCCCAGAGACACGGAGCTCTCTCTCCATGTGTTTACCTCTATTTCTCTCTCTCCAGGCACTCAGATGCTGTGAAACTAAATAGGATAGGGCAAATTAAAGTCTAAATTGTGAATACATTAATTTCAGTATGGTAATATCAAACATTGTCCATATTTCTGATTTCTGTATTTAATTTCCCTAGCTTTTTTAAATGCTGGGGAATAGTTGCTCAGTGAACAATAGCATTAGTACAATAACTCCCCCCAACCCCAGCATTCGTACTTAATGCACATCAGCTTTCTATGTAATACCATACAATATACTTGCATGTTATTTTAATTGAGTGAAATCTTATTCATACTGGTGGGAGAAGGCATTCTTTTCACTGCAGCCAGGATTCAGACTGCACTGACAGAATTATATGTGCTGACAATAGCAAATGGTGGCAAAACTATCCAAACTGCTCAAAGAAGTGGGCTCTTATCACAGGTTTATCCGCCACCACTCCTGCTCCCCCTCAGTGCTGTGTCTTTCTGTGCAGCTTTGGGCTATATCATAATTTATTCCTTTGACTACAGAGAGTCGCATTAAAATATTATTGTAAGCATTTGAACAATTAAGCTGAAATTTTGCACCGAGTAAATATGGCAAAGAAGAAAACCCACAGTAAAGCTGTCCTTATTTTTAAACACAGAGAAGGATCTCTGCTATTTCAGCTGTTAATTATTTTTCATCTGGACCCTCACACAAAACGCGCCGTGTTTTGCAAAGCAGGCGCGTTCCTTCTTTGCTGAAGCTAAAAGCTAAACCTAAATGTCACCTGAAATAGTAATATAAACTGAATATAGAGAATGATTGAGTATGTTAAATTTCAGCCCAATGCTGAATTCTAAGTGGCTAAAAGCTGAAGCTCCGAAAAAGCAATGCAGTAGGAGTTATTTACAGAGGATATGAAGGCACCAATCTAACAGCACACTTGAGTACAGGCTTACTGTAAGCATGTAAGTACAGCTGATGTGCCCAAAGATAAATATGCGCTCAGGAATTTCGCAGTACCCAAGGCCAAGTAGATTCCTCTGGTAGGGGATATACTGAGCAGGTTTGGAGGAGGAAAATCCTTTTTTATTGCATGTTGCTCCTCTACTGTCCCACATGCCAAGCGTGCTAGGGAGAAGGAGGGACAAGAAAACAACTATATCTTACCTCATCTTGTGTAGCAAAACTAATTTCTCAGTGGAAATAAGTTCTTTTTGATTGCTGATATTGGGATTCTCGGAGTAGTGAACTATTTCTGTTATTCTACTTTTTAAAATTGATTTGAGGTATAGTTGGGTTTCTTTTCCCGAGACAAAATGTTCGCATTTTCCCTGCCTGCCACATCCACAGAGTGGGGCTTTCCAGGTTTCTTCTTAGGGAGAGTTTGATCCCCTTGGATCTAACCTTGCACAGAAGTGCAGCTCTAGTCAGGAAATGGATTTCAAAAGCTGTTTGTGTCACTGACCTGTTTTCCTGCTGTTCATAGGCTTGGGCTTAGTGACCTGCTTAGGTACATGACTTGGGATCTCAGCAGTGACTCAAAATGACCAGCCTGTGCCATCGTGGGTTTCTGTGTGGGTAGACAGGGTAGTCCTGATGAGTGGGGGGATTTGGATGTGTGGAACATGTAAACAGCCAGGAGAATCTGGCTTCTCACGGTGCTTTGTTTGGGAATGACTTGCACCCAATAACCCAGAGTGAGAGCCCCGTGCTGCAGCCTGGCTTGGTCAGAACTGTTCCTGAAACAGATGGAGATGCTGCTTGTGAGTTCAGGTGTCCCTGCTTGATGACTGTGTGGGGAGGTGGGCTTGGAAACCCTGTGGGATGCAGCTTTAGGAGAGCAATCTGTTCACAAGGTGCGGCTCAACTTTCTGGCCCTGGGCTTGTCTTTGCTGTTAGGGTCAAGGAAAATCTCAAGTCTGCCTGAAAACCAATTATGCACTCTTTGCTTCGTGTGATAAAAACTACCTTTGAGAATTTTAAAACTAGTGAAAAGAGGGGAGCATTTCTCAGCAAAATCCCTTTGTAACACAAAGCAATATTTAAACTTAGGCTCGATATTCAAAGTCGAATGGCTCATCCCTTTGTAAGTGATGCTAAGGCACAGGTGGGACTCATCTCCATACATTTTGTGGGGGAAGATAAAGACCAAGAAGATTAAAAAATTCTAGGAAACTGTTAGCAAAGATATTTATTTATGTTCTCTTTGTCTTACACATTTAGGACCCTCTTTGTAGATTATTTAAGTGCCATTTTCTTGTTCCTGGTCCCTTATCAATGTATAGGTACAGACAGGTGGGTCAGGGTGGCAGGTGTGCCCCATGAAATCCTCTGGGGAGCTGTAGCTTTACCTTGGGTACCTACAAATATGCCATTCAGTATGGAGCTTCAGAAGAGCTAGAAGTACCAAATTCATACCCTAGATGTCAGTAAAAGAAAAAAACACTAAACCCCATTAAAAATCATTTTATAAAAGCCTGTGAATCAAGCAGTGGGTTAGCCAATTATTCATAAGATAATTCCCTATATGGACTGACAGTTGGAGTCCCAAGTTTCAGCTCAATCAAATTTACACAGCCCAAGTTATAACCTCTTCAAGATGGGGATTGTAACAGGAGCGCTGACAGACCGTAACTACTGTGCCTCTTTAGCAGTGAAAGCTCAACCACCTCACTCGTGCAGTGGCTGCCATAATTAAGACTGTATGGATTTGCATTATAGGTCAAGTTCTGGGAGGTTTTAAATCACATAGTTTAACTCATGTTGGCTTGAAACCTGGGGCAGAAACAGGAGCATGCTATATGTTTACTCATAAAAAGGTATATAAATATCAAACCTGCAAAATGACAAATAGCTAAAGTCCTAGGGCAGTGCAAACTAAAAGCAGTTTGGATGAAATAAAACACTGGATTAAAAATGAGGTTCTATGGGCATTTAGTAGTGCCTTCCTCTGCCTGCCCACGCACAAGCAAAACTCCCTTTGTGCTTCAAGGGAGGGTTTTTGCCATGTCAAAGTCTCTTCCCCGAGAGCTTTGTGCCATTTATTTTACAGCCATCCCCAGAAAGCCCAGTCAAGGTTCAGGGCTCCACCACGCTAGGTGCTGTGCAAGCAGAGGCAGGCTGAAATCCCAGACCTTGCTGAAACCCAGGGGGGAAAAAAAAAAAAAAAAAAAAAAAGAAAAGTCTTTCCAAGTTCAAGGTTTTTATTCCAGGTCCTGCCTAGGGCAAGCCGATAACAAAATCATCCTGTCACCTGGCGCTCAGATGTCTGTGATCCTGCACGGGCTCGCTGCGGTGCGCGCTGTGCTCGCTAGTAAGAGCTTGCAAAACCAGAGTTTATCCTGAGCCTTTATTAAAAAGGGAAGGTGGGGGGGAAAAAAAAAAGAAAGGGAGAAAAGAAGGAAAAGCAGAGCGCCCAAGTTCCTCATGCGGGAATACTAATGCACGTACTATTTCTAGAACGTGCAAGTCCTCTGCTCATTCACGGGAGTCAGCCTGGTGTGATAAGAGTTCCACCCACGTTGCCTCCGCCTGATTGAGACTATCAAGACGGCGTCGGGAAGCACCCCGTGCGATCTGCCGTTACATAACGCAGCCCAGCTCCCCAGAACTGGCACAGTTCTGGAATTTGTGTTTGGTCCTAATGTTCTGTACCGAGCTGGCAAGTGAGATTCCTGCTCTGAGTGAGTGACAGTTGGAGCTTCGAAGCGGGAACATTTGCCCACCAAAGTTGCTGAACTCACCCACTGCCAAGTCTGTCGCTAGAGCAGCAGATAGGCAGGGACAGCAGTACGTGGCATGGACTGTGTCACGCTCCTCTGCGCCTTCAGGTCCCAGTCCTGTGCGGGAGGACCGTGTGCCTGCCTGGGAGGTGGAAGAAGGCCACACTTCTCAATTTTAGGCAGTTTTATGTACCTTTCTACAGCGACCTTTTAAGTGTCGCACATGCCTGAGCGGAAGGAGGATCACATTGTTTCTCAGGCAGAGAGCTGAGGCGTGAGGAAAGGGACAGATACATTTTGGCGGATTTAAATCTTAGAGCAGTTTTTGGAACATTAATGTTCTCACCTGGGCACTCTGTCCTGCTGCTGCAGGTTACTGGCACTGCCCTGGGACAGGGATGGGTGCCCGCCTCTGCTCTCAGCAGCTCCAGGGCATGAGCTGGTGCCTTGAGGCTCTGGTTTACATGGGACAGATTGAGGCAGGACAGGCACTCAGCTCATGAGGCAGATCTTTCCCTGGCGTTGGCTTCCCCTTGTAGGCAGCCTGAAAACCACCACAGCCCTGATTTCAGTGTGTGCCTCAGTTTGCCCACACGCTGCTGCGGAGGTGTGGGGCCACGTTTCCTCCAGCTGACTTTGCTCTGGGGCTGGGAGTCCATAGCCAAAGAGCAGCTGATAACATGGCCAGGGGCAACAGCAGCTCCAACTGCTGCAGTAGGACTGCAGGGCATCCTCTGTGGCTTGGGCAAAGAACGGCTGGGGAGGTGCAGGAGGTGACACAGGTTTGCGTCGATCCTCAGAACGTGATCGCTGGATCATCTTCTGTGCTGGCCTGGCTTTGTTTTCACCTGCTTTTCCGATCTGCCAGCGTTTCTGGGTGTTAGCAGTCAGCATCTGGGTGTTTCTCACTGTGTTTACCTGCCACCCAGGCTATGCTGGGTTCATCAGTATAACCCCCAAGTGTCCTTGGTGTGTAAGAGCGGCAGGCAGGGCTAGAGGTGCTCGGGGTGTCGCAGAGGTGCCGTGGGGGTGGAAGTGGGGAGCAGAGGGGACGATGCAGGAGGTGCAGGTTGTGGGGTGCAGCGGGGCAGTGGTGGTGTGCGCCGCCCTTGCTCCACAGCTCTCCCGGGGTGCTCCCACTCCCAGCTGGCCCTGCCTTTCCCGCCGGGGCCAGCTCGGAGTCAGGTCACCCCCCTGCCCCCGGACGCGCCACAGAAAGTCCCCGTGGGACTGACCCTGCCGTCATCACCAGCCTCGCCGGCAGCGCTGGGGGCCATCCGAGCCCCCCTTGTCCGAGCCCAGGGCACTGGCAGGGGTCCCTGGCAGGGGGTCCTGTGTTTCTTAGGGGCGGGGGCGGCCCAGTCCTGCGGCTGGAGGTGGCCCTGAATCCTCCCCATGGCGAAGGCAGCGGCCGGCGCTGGGGCTGAGCTGTGGCAAACTCCCTCGCAAGAGCTGTTTGTTGACCACATTCACGTTCAGAGCCCTGAAGCTAAAAGCACTTTACACCATAAAATAAAAGCACTGTCTTTTTTTCTAAAAGGTTACGTCTGGAGGCCACGCTGCTCATACTTCATACAGAAAACTACTGAAAGGGCTATGAAATCCTCTATGATTTACACTCCCTCTCAGTGCATTAGGATATAGATCTACTCGACTCTGAAAATACTGTGGAGTTCCTAACCGACGTGAATATATGTGCATTATTTCAGAAAGTCTGTTAGAAAACTTGTCAACACATTATAAAGCATAAACCAGGACTTGGCCATTAAATACAGAGATCAGAGACAGAATGTATACGGCAGGAAGTACCGAGAAAAGTCCCTCCATTCAAAAAAAAAAGTCTATTAGCTAAAAGTTTACACACAATATACACCAAAAGGTTTAGAGAGAGCCCGTGGACCGCAATTACGAGGCATAAATAGAATCAGTAAGGGCTTTACAGTCCCCAGTACAGTTAACTGGGCTGCCAGAAAATAATTTTAATATTGTCATAATTTATTACCCACCGAAAGCCACATCAAGGACTGTAAATATAGTCACTTTGTGCCCACGACTGCTCGTTAAAGAGCCTCGTTCCCTTCCCCTAAAAATACAGTGAAATAAAAAACCCACCTGCATTATTAATCTGTGGTCATGCCGTGTTAAAAATGTCTTCTCACTCCTTTTCTTTCTTGAGGTTTGTTATCTCCCTCCAATCACATGACAATGCGAAGCGCTGGGAGGGGGGGGAGACAGGAACGAGGGGGAGCCCAGCACTATTGCGATCAAATGCTAATATTAATAATTATCCAGCCAGGATGAAATATTATTTTTAAGGCAGCGAGTTTCCATTTAATTCGAGGCATTTTTACGGTGCTGGAATTAAGGGCATGCTGATGGTACGAACATCCTCGCTGCCATTCATGAAAGCATCTGTAAAATTAGCTCCTGACTGTAGGTTTTGAGATGCGGTCTGGGAAGTCACCTCTGGAATCTCAAACACGGCACGATAATGAAACAGATTTAGTTGTCACCAAGTGCTTAATTTGCTATGATATTTTAAAAGAAAATCAATGAAACGATGCCTGTGATTGGGGAATAAGCACAGGTAGGTGTTCTGATGCAGGTTGGCTTTAGAGAGCGTAATGAATTGTAATTCAGAGGAGTGTTAACTGCGAACCGCAGAACCTTTCAGGGGTAATAAAGTCATTACTTTTTACAATGCAGCCGCCTTCAAAAGCTTTATATGTGCCATTAGATATAAATCAACCCCCATATATATATATATATATATCTACATCTCCGCTACAGGCACACACGCCCGTTTCTGTGGGTTTCGCGCAGGGACATGTGCACGCCTGGCACAGCCAGCCCTGCGAGCGGCGTGAGCCCCGGAGTCGCCGCTGCTGTCACCTGCGGCCGGGTCCCCCCGCCACGTCCCACATCTGCTCCCGCACCGCGCCCCGGCACCGCGGGGCGCATCCCCGCGCCCGTCTGTGAGGGAGGGGAGCGGGGGGCTGAGAGGCGGCGGGCGGAGCCGGGGGGGGGGTTGTTTGGGGGGCCAGCTGGCGGGAAGCTGAAACCATCGCATGGCGGAGCGGTCCGGTCCTGCCCGACCCGACCCGGCCTCTGACAGCTCCGCCGGTGCGCCTCGGGTTCGCCTCGCCACCAGATCCCCGCCGAGCCCCGGTCCCCGCCCGCCCCTCGCTCCCCGGGGCGGCCGCGGCTCTGCCCGGCGAAGTGTCTCTTACGGCGGCGGGCAGCTCCTCGCTCCCCCGGGGCTCCCGCCCGGCGCTCCGCTCCGGCTCTCCGCCGCCGTCCCGGGCACGGTTATCCCCTCGCACTCCCTTCGCCGCCGCACTTTGCTCCGCACGCCCGTTCGCCTCCCGAGATTAATTCTACCGCAACCTGATCCCTCGCGGTGCCGGCAGCGCCCGCCTCGCTCCGGGTCCTTTCGGCGAAGTTGCAGCCGCCGCCGCCGCATCCTCCCAACTCCAGCCACTTCTCGGTGCCTCCCGCCGCCTCGGCTCCCCCCCTCTCCCGCCCTCCCCCGGTGCCAGCCCGCTGCCCGCGCCGCCCCGCCGCCGGCAGACCCGCGTTTCGCTTTCGTTCGGAGCCTGTGGCTGCGGGCAGGGCTCGGAGCGCCGCCGGGGGAAGGAGGGGGGCTCCGGGCTGGCGGGCGAGAGCAGCCGGCGGGGAAAGCCGCGAGGTCCCGCCGCCCTCCGCTCCCCCCCGCCCCGCTCCTGCGGCTTCTCCCGCCGTGCCTGCCGCTTCCTCGCCCGCCAAACTCCGCTCGCTGCTCCCCCGCCCGCCCCGGTGCAAGGCCCTCCGCTCCCCGCCGAAGTTTCCCGCGGCCCGGGCCGAGCCCCCGCCATCCCCAGCTCCCCGCGGGGCCGCCGCCGCCGTCCCCCGGGGACGGGCCGCAGCTCCCGGGAGGAGGGGACTCTGCGGCTTCGAGGGGGATGCGGGGGGAGGGGGGGCCGAGCGGGGAAGCCGGGAGCCGGATGCCCCCCCCTGCTTTTTGGGTGGTCTCCGGTCCTACCTGGCTTCCCCCAGCTCCCCCACTTCCTCGGCACAGCCCGCGGCCAGCCTGCCCCGCAGCCCTCTCTGCCCGGCTCTGGCTTCACCGATGTGTTTGCTTTTCCAGCGGGGGTGTGCGTGCGAGAGCTGCCGCTGCCTGCCTGCCTGCTCGCTTTCTCCCGCTCCTTTTCCTCCCTTCTCTCTCCCCGTGTGCGTGTTTAATTTCCCCCCCTCGCCCCTCTCCCGGCTCCCCTCCTGCACCCGCTCCTCTGCGGCCACTCGCGGCTCCGGCCGCCGCCCCCTCCGCCCCCGGCCCCCCGGCTCCATTCGGCAGCGTGCGCCGGGCGGCCGGTGCACCCCCCCCCGCCGCGCCCCCTCCCCTCTCCCCCCTGCGATCACTGTCCATTGGCTTGTCCTGCTCTCTTTTTCATGTCCAGCCCCTGATGAGTGTCCATTGGTGTTGCCTTCGCCTTCCCTCCTCCCCTCTCCCCGGCTTGCCCTGCCCATGTTTTGTATGTCTCTGTCCATCCAGGCTCCTGACGTTCAAGTTCGCAGGGACGTCACGTCCGCACTTGAACTTGCAGCTCAGGGGGGCTTTTGCCATTTTTTTCATCTCTCTCTCTCCTTCTCTCTCTCCCTCTCTCTCTCTCCCTCTCCCTCTCTCTCTTTTTTTTCCTTGCACAAAAAAAAAAAAAAAAAAAAGCCATGACTGCTATCCCACAATTCATCTTCCCTGCGCCATCTTTGTATTATTTCTAATTTATTTTGGATGTCAAAAGACATTGATGAAGATATTTTCTCTGGAGTCTCCTTCCTCTCTAACCCGTCTCTCCCGATGTGAACCGAGCGACTCACAAGCCACCGAAGCCACCAACCCACCATGTCGCGCCGCAAGCAAGGCAAACCCCAGCACTTAAGCAAACGGGAATTTTCACGTAAGTAACCCGGAGAGCAATTTATTTAATTTCCTCTTCACAGATTTAATTTTTAATTTGAGCGAGAGCAGGGAAAAAAGAAATTTTAAAGTGAGAGCGAGTGAGCGAGTCGGGGGGGAAAAAAAAAAAATTAACTCAGCGCCGGCTCGGGATTCGCAGCATTCCGGGTAATTTCTCCCTCTCTAATTTAATCACCTTGATGACTTTTCTTCTCTTTCTGCCCGTGCCCCTCGCCTGCCGGCGCGCACTCCGCTGCCCCGCTCCGCGCTCGCCTCCCGCTCTCCGCGCTCTTTGGCGGCAAGAGCGGCAGCTCTCGCCCCGGCACCGGGAGAGGCGCGGGCGAGGTGCGGGGCTGCCGGGGGCAGAACCGGCCGAAAGTGGGAAGAAATTCCTGCGGGAGCGGCGGGCTGCAAGCCGGACACCCCGGTGGCCGTGCGGGCGGGGAGCTGCGAGGCGAGCGGAGCGCGGAGAAAGTCCGGCGGCCGGAGCCCCCCGGGCTGCCGGCGGGCTCGCCCCCTCGCCCCGCGGCGCCCTCCCGGGGGGGGGGGCCGAGCCGAGCCGGGCCGCGCCGCCTCCCTTTTGTTTCCGCCGCGGGGTGCGGGGTGGCCGTCCCGCCGCCCCCCGCTCTCCGCCGCCTCGGGCCGCCGCCGTGCGGGGCTCCGCCGCCCCGACCTCGCCCCGCGCCCGCCCCGCCGCCGCTCCGGCTGGGGCTGGGGCGGGGGGCGGCACCGGGCGGCGAGGGAGAGCCGAGCCGCGCCGCGCCGGCTGGGATTCCCTCCTCGCCCTCGCCTCGCGTTCTCCCGCTCGTTTACTATTTTTTGGAAGATTTTCAAAAAAAAAAAAAAAAAGTGGAAGTGGATTTTGATTGGGAAAAATCTCGTGTCTGAATGTTTACAAGCACCGCGTGTGCGGGGAGCCTCCTGCCAACAAACACAGGCGAGAGCGAGCCCGGGCTCAGCACACACACACGCGCGCTCACACACGCACACCACACACTCGCACCCTCACACCCGCGAACGGCCCTTTCTCGCCGCCGCATTTCAAGCCCAAACCAAATCCGCTCTCCCCGGGAGAGAAAAAACAAGCCCCGAGCCCCACCACCCCGTTCGCAACAAAAACTCTCCGGCTCCCTCCGTCCCTCCCTCCAGCCGCCACCACACACACCAGGGCTAGATGCAAGATAAGCGGGAGCGCTCTTTGCACAACAAAAGGCAACTCGAGCTGGAAAGGTTTGGGGCGAGGGGGGTGGGAAGGAAGGGAGAGGAAAAAAAAATCCCCTTTTCCTCGGGGTGAGCCGGGGGGAAGGGGAAATGCTGCATGCTTCTCCTCGCTCCTTTCCCCCTCTTCTTTGCTTTTTCTTTATTTCTTCCTTTCCTTTCCCCCATTGCTCCCGGCGGGTTTTGTTCCCTCCCAGGGATGGCAGAAAACCCAGGGCGGTTTCTTCCTGCCAACCATCTCTGGCTCCCTCAGCCTTTCCCAAAACCCCCCAAACTTTCCGCTGCGATTTCTCTCCCCCACGGCCGCCCAAACATTCCAGCCAGGTTCGCACATGGAGCGAAGCAGCGCTGGCTCTTTGCAGACGGACAGGGCCGACCGGAGGCTCTGCCCTGCCCCAAGTTTGCCCTAAAAACCGGGGGGGGGTCTCGGGGGCTCATCCCCTCGCCCCCTCCACCCCCACCCCAGTCGCTTTTCCCCTCTTTCCCCGCTACTTTTCGGGGCGCTTTTTAATTTTGGCTGCCTGGCTGGGCTCGGGGTGCAGCATCACTGGGTTATGGAGGTGCGACGCCCCCCTCGAAATGGGGTACGGGGGGTGCTTTCCTCGGTCGGCCCTGGGAGTGTGGGGAATGGGGGGATCGTGGCGGGACCGGGGAACGGAGGAGGGGGTGAGTGGGCTCCCACTCCCGGGGCAGCCGCGCCGGGCGGGATCCCCGCGGCTGCTCCTCGCCGAGGCACCCGCGGGCCAGCGCGGAGTTCCCGCACGTGCGGGGCGGGAGCGGCGGCCGGGACGGGCCTGGGGGGTCCCTGCGGCGAGAGCCGCCCCGGGGATGGGGAAGGGGAGGGGGTGGGTGGGCCGGCAGACAGAGTGGGGGGAAGGGGAGGCCGGGCCGGGGGAGCGGCGAGCCGGGGGGATGCGGCGGCGGGGCCGGGGCCGGGGCGGCGGAGGCGGCGGGCGGGCTCCGTGCCCGATTCGGTCGCTAGGAGGCACAGCGAGATCAAACAACCGGGCAGCCCCGCGAACTTGAACCTGGCCGGCTCCGCCGCTGCCTCCCGTCCGGCGGGAGGGGGAGGGCGCCCAGCTCCCTCCCCTCCACCCCCCCACGCCCCCCCTCCTTCTCCTTCTTTGTTCTTAATTTTGCGCGGAGTTTGCTTGCTCTGGGAGCTAGCGGGGGATGCTCGCCTTCCCCCTCCCCGGGTTTCCCCTCCCTCCCCTTAACGTGTTGGCGGTTCCCATTGTACCCCCAAGTCTTTCCTTTTCCTTGCACCGCACGATCCCAGGACACAAACTTGGGATTAAACAACCCCTCTGCATCCTTCCCACGGTACGGTGCGGGGAAATGCCCCGACAGCGCATCCGCATTGCCCTGCGGGCATTTCCCCGCACCGTACCGTGGCATTCCCCCCCCACCTCCCCACCCCATCACCCCCAGTACCTCCTTTCTCCCGACACTCCAAAAGCCATCCCGCTTTTGCCGGTGCGGTTGTTTTGGTGACTGAGAACAGGGGGAAGAAGGGGGGAGTAGGAGGGCGAAGGGGGAAAGCTGAAAAGACATGTTGGTGGAAGGGCAATTTGCATGAAAAATAGAGACGGATGATTAGGGACCCAGGCAGGGAATTTTGATTGCCCCAGAATTAAAAGATGCATCCCGCAAATCGGAGGCAAGACCAGGTGAATTGTATTCCGGTGTTTTCTTTGTAATCCCGGTATTTTATATTTTGTTTTAAAAGTAGCAATCATAATAAAAAGCATATTTTTTTGCCAGCTCTGCCTCCATCAGGAGCCAAATGTTTTGCAGTGAACACGGTGCCAGCCGTATTTCATACACTAGTATATAATTCTTGTTAATTAGCAATAATTTACGTTAAGAGCATAGAAAATGTTGAGGTTACAGGTTTTATATCTGTACATTTGATCATCTTGTTATTTTCAAGAACTTTGCCTCCTATAAAATTAATTAGGTGAAATGTGGAGGTGTAATCAGCAACCTCTGAATTACCACTTCATTTCCTGGTTTTGATTGTAAATCAGCCCAGTCCGTACAGACTTTTAGCAAAGTCTATTTTTGCTCAGCGTTACTTTTAACTGTCTGGTGTCGAAGCAGCGGGTTACCTTCCCCTGCTAAATAATAGTGACAGCGTCAGAAAGGAATCAGGCCGCGGGAAAACATTATAATTGAGTAATGATTATGCAGAGCTCCTCGCTAAGCCAGTTGCGAGGGGAATACGAGTGATTTTGTGTCTTCTGCTGCCGAGGGGTCGCTGAGCTCCAAGTTAGATTCGCAAAATACCTTTGTCTGCGGCGTGCAGCGAGCTACCGGTGGAATTAGTCCCGCAATAATTTACTCCCTCGGTCCGAACGCAAGGAACGGCTGGGGAGGGAAAAACGCCGTGCCCGGCAATCCCGCAGAAACACCCTGCTCCTCTCCCAGCTTCCCGAGGAGCGTGAGAGACGCACGTTGTGCCTCTTGCTCCTGCCGGTCTGCAAGTTTAGGAGGAAAACCCCAGTGATTAAAACATTGTTTTTATTAATGCGAATGTAACCTTCATATTCCTGTGGTTGACCTTACGTTAAATTAGAAGTAGTACTAGAGGCAAGAAATGATGGACTGGATCCCTGTGTCCTAGTTGGAGCTGAGGTACGGCGAGGTAGTGTGCTCTTTCAGTATTATTTTACGCAGCACAACTGGGAGCTACTCCAGATCTTCCTCCTCAATATTCAGCCTAGGTAGGGTTGAAATAAATTTAACCTGAGTTCACTGGATTTTTGCACTTTATCAAAATCAGTTCCAATATCGTGCAGTCAAATTAAAATCTATTTTTTGATTCTCTGTGGCTTTAAGTTCATTAAATGTGAAATTGGCAGCCAGCTAAAGAAGGTCAGGCTGATTAACTGTTTAGGAGTTGTATTGTGTCTCTCTCGCATTACCTGGCAGTGTTTTGAGGTGGGTTGTATTTGTAGTACCCTCTCCCCCTGCTCGCTGCTGTTAGCGTGCGTGTTGTATTGCACAGACAGAGGAACACCAACACGCTGCTGGTATTTATTTTTTTTTTACCTCGTGAAAGGCAATAGTGATGGAGACTGCACAGAGATTGCCAAGGTATTTCTCTGCAAATTTAACCTAAAAAACAGAAAAAAAATCCACAACAGAAAAGAGAGCCACGTCTGCCTCGTTAGAACATCCACTGACGATTCTGTGAGCAGAAATAGCCTCATAATGAAGCTTTTTGGAGCTCATTCAGAAAATTTGTCAACTTTGACAACATTAGGCAAGGTATTTTGAGTTTAAGGAAGGCGCTTCTCACTGTTGCGAGGAAATGTGGCAGTTGCTTGGCCAGGCTGATTTTTAGATGCTGAGGGCCACCAGTACTAACACGCTCAAGATAATTTTGGCATTCCCTTATTTCAGGATTAGAAAGCACAAAATGACTGATTGCCTTGTTTCCTTAAGTACTGAAAAATATCCCATCCATTTAATATCTCTGGGTGGACTCGGTGGTGAATTTGCTATTTATTTGAATCCTGAGGAGTAGCTGAAAAGTGAGAGGTGCCTCCCCCCCGCCCCGCAGGCATTTCTGCTGCACTTGCTTTTTATCATTTCGGTTTCTGCCATTTATTTATCTATCTATCTATTTATTTATTTATTTATTTGCCTCATGCCCTCCCTCCCCCGCGAACAACTACTGCCTTTAGATTTTTTTTATTTTTCAATTGGAAGCCGCAAACAGGCCAACAGGGACGGTGGCACAGATCCATACGTATATGTGTGCACGAGTGCTCTGAGGGGCTGTGTGTGCCCCGCGTGTCGGTGCCTGGGTGTGTGTGGCCATGCGGGCTGGCTCTCCCTCTCTTGTCTTTTCCACATATACACACACACACACTTCCTGCACGGCCTGGACAGGGAATATGCAATATCTGTGTACATTCGAACACCTTTTGTCTGCGCTGCATTTCGGGCTTCTGAATTTCAGAAAGTGGGTCTGGCTCGTGGAAGATACACACCCATGTGGTGTGAGAGAGAGACAGAGAGAGAGTGTGTGTGTGTGTGTGTGCAGTGCTTTTAGCCTTGAATTCATATACATAAATAATGCATCCAGCAATAAAACACCGTATTCGTAGTAGCACAAGAGTTTCGCAGTTATTCCAGCCTGTTCGTTTAATTTTAGCACCGAATCGTTTGGCGAGTCAGAAATTTGCCCTCGTGTAGGAACACGGGGACAGTTGCGGTGCTCGCCTCTCCCGAGTTCTGTGTGCTACAGCTTCTTCTGCCAAACCTCTTCCCTGTAACTGATGAATCCATCTCCTCGCTGCCGTGCTGACAGGCCGTGTTGCGTGGCTTTAGCTTGGGGGGGAGCAGGCGGACGTGGAGAGCGGGGTGTAATATTCATGAAGAGGGGGCTCGGCGCGTTCCTCCCCCCGCGCCCGGTGCCTTTCCTGAGAGCTCTAATGATTCTCCTTTTGTTTCTCAAACTGCAGCCGAACCTCTTGAAGCCATTCTCACTGATGACGAACCTGAACATGGCACATTGGGAGCTCCGGAAGGGGACCACGACCTCCTCACTTGTGGCCAGTGTCAGATGAACTTTCCGTTGGGGGACATTCTTATTTTTATTGAGCACAAACGGAAACAATGCAATGGCAGTCTCTGCCTAGAGAAGGCTGTGGATAAGCCACCTTCACCCTCACCAAGTGAGCTGAAAAAAGCATCCAATCCCGTGGAGGTTGGCATCCAGGTTACGCCAGAGGATGACGATTGTTTATCAACGTCATCTAGAGGAATTTGCCCTAAACAGGAACATATAGCAGGTAAATTAAAGCAAGGAGAAGCGTTTGCGAGTTTATTTCCGTTTCAGTTGCAAACGTAGCGTGTTGGCAGTTGCGAACTGCCGTGTCTGTCTGTGTTCTGCCCACCGTGACGGCCCGTGGCGTGTTCAGTACCCTCCCTTCCTTGGGTTGGTGGCGAGCGGTATTTCCTAGTGCCTGCGCAGCGGCAGGAGCAACAGGCACGTGCCGTGCCAGCCGGTGTTTCCAGTGGTATTGTTTGAGGCCGCTCTCGTGATTTGCCTGTATTGTAGCCACCGTCTCCCGGTGTCTCTCCTGCCGTAGCGCCTCGGGAGGAGGTTTCAGAGCCTGCCGCGCGACAGAGCGAGGAGCTTTCGAGTCTTTGGCAAAGTCAGGGGTGAAAGAGTTAACCGAGCATCAGCCAGCCTTGGTTCCATATTGGCTGTCAGCGTATGGACTGTAATTAAACACAGCCCCATGGCAAAGTGACACCACCGACCTTGACTTTAAGATGCCATTTTCGACTGGCCAGGCCAGAGTAGAGAGGGCAGTTGCTGAAGCGCACAGACATGCTTATTCGGAAAGTTTAAGGGCATGTTGGAAATTTCAAAAGGTTGGTTTGACAGGAAAGGCTGCTCTCTGCAGCCTGCCTCCTCAGCCAAATGATAAATGCTTCGCTGTGCTCTCTCTTGTCTCTGATGTGGTTTTGACAGATGTATCTTGATTTTGTTTGCGGTTTACACAACCACATGTCAGCCGTACAAATGTCCAAGGCAGAGTTCTGGTTTGTGCAACAAACAATATGAAATGTGATTTTTAAAAAAATAGGGTGAATAATACCATTTCTTAGAATCTGTGGTTTGGTTTTTTTTTTTTTAAAAAAAGGAGAGCCATTCGCCGTGCAGATATTTTCACAAATGAGGTTAAAAAAATAAAGTGTACCATGTGAAAGAAAATCCCAGAGCCCTGGGAGTGTAACAAGGCACGCTCTGCTTTTAAAATCCTGCTAGTAAACAAAAGTACTACCCATTTGCAGCGAGCGTTGCAAATCACTTCAAACCGCGCCAATACTGCTGGTTGAAAAAGGCGAGACCACAGCCCATCAACACCAACAAATGCCTGAGCCAGTTTCAAACTCCCCTCCAGCGGTGTTTGGGATGTGGCACTGCCGGTACCTCTCTTCTGGGAGCCCACAGGACCGCTCGGGGTTGTCAGAGGCACAACACATCATCACATGATGTGCTGGAGCTTGTCTTGGGCTTGCTTTGGCCACAAAGTTAAACCATAATAGGGCAGTAGGCACAGGGAGGTTCAGTGTGATACTCCTGCAGCCTCCCTGGCTTATCCGAGCCGGCCGTCAGATCATGCCGGAGAGCTGGAGTTTTGGAGGTTTTGTGGTGGCAGCAGATAAGCGTTGGGGTGTGTGTCTGTCTGTGTGCAAAGCCGTGTGCGCGCACACGCGGACGTCATGCGAGCGAGTCTGTGCTGTTTCTGCAGAGTAGTGGGTATTTCTTTGGAACGTGAATATCTGTACATTTAAGAGGAAACAGAGGCTCAGCTGCTGCTAAGCTGCATTTTGAATGAGACTTAAACCCCCCAGCAATTCCCCATATTGCTCTTCCCAGACGTGGATGTTGAAGGTTGAGTTTTTTTCCCAGAGTGGCAGAGGGCAGTGCCCATTTCCATGTGCTGCCTGCGATCTGACGGGAAACGAGCAGAAGCGTAGGGCATGATTAATGAAGCAAGAGCCTGGCGGAAGGGATTTGTAGTCTTCCGAGCTCTGGAGCCATCCTAAATCACCAAATATGGAGGAGCGGCGGTGTGATGTAACGCTGTATTTACGTACGGCGCCGCTCTGCTGAAAAGACAAAACACAGTGTCTGTCAAGCAAGAATTAAACATAACTGTCCTCCCCGTGGTCCCAAATAGGTCCTTGGGCTGGAGGGATGGACACGCCAGGGGAGTTCTGCGTGAGGGGAACTCCCTCCACTGGGGATTTTGCGCTGGCATTTGGTTGGCGCGGGAGACTCGGCGAGCCAAGTCTCGTTTTGCGTGGCACGGGTGACGCGAAGCGGGAAGGGTTGGGGCTCTTGCGTTGTCAGGGGGCTGTTAATTCTGAAAGGGCCGTGGTTTTAACTGACTGTAAATGGTTTGGTGAGCAGAGGCAGTGGGTGACGGGAGGTGCACATTGGCAGGGGCCTGATCCTGCTTGCTCTTACTCGTTGGGATCACCTTTGCTCTGCGGGTAGGCCCGGCTCAGAGTGGGCTCGGTGCCGGGCAGGAGGGTCTGTGGTCATGAGTAGAGACCAAATTGCAGCTGTCAGGGCTCTCCTGCCCCAGGTTTTTTGTGTGGTGGTGCCCAGGATGTCCAAGAGTGCAGGTCCTCTGCACCTCCTTGGCTCAGCCAGAGGCAGAGGATACTTGGTTGTTCCTGTTGGTTGGAAATGCAGCCTGGCTGTGGGAAGGGGAGAAGGTGCATCAGGAGTTATGGGGTCTTACACTATCCCTACCCTTCGTGTTTTCATCTCCCCTTTCACCTGGATGAGTTCAGATCCCTTGTATCACGGAGAAGAGTGGTGATAACTGGAGTAACCCCTTGCTTTTAGCCAGTAGTTTGTGGGATCTGGCAGTAAAATTACCAGTGAGGGTCTTGGAGCCTGAGCTGTGGAGTTCAGGCTTCTGGAATGCCCCTGCAGTGAACCTCAGGCTCTTCCAATCCTCCTGTTTTATATCTGATTTCTGTGCGAGAATGCAAAAAGCAGAAGATAGGAGTGTGTAATTAAAAAGACCAAAAAAGACAGAGGCTGCCTTTAGAAAAACACACAGAAGTTGGGGAAGTGATTCTTTGTGGTAAGAAACCAGAAAGTATGTATTTTGTAGCAGTGTAAAAATGTTCCCAATTAGTTGTGAGGCTGAAAGACACGTTCCAGGTTAGCCCTGGATACAGAGGTGCTGTGGGTGAGCTCTGGGTGTGGTATGTGCTCTGCCTGCAGTTCTGTAGTCAGTAACTTGGGGTGTTACAGTAAAATATCATCTGAAGATGAGGAATGGTTAAGGATCCAGGCGAGGAAGGCAGGCAGCGAATCATCCAAATGCAGGGAGAAATGATGTCTGTTTTAAGCGTCGCTAGGCTGCTCTTTATCCCTGCCGTTTTCCAGAGGCAGGGATGAGAACAGGAGCTTATGTGTGTGTGTGCAACCCGTGCAGGAGCCGTATGGGTGCAGGCATGTGTACGTACCTGGCTCTTCCATGTGGGCGTCTGCCTGCCCGTAGCTCTGCCTCGCTGTAAAAATTTTGAGTGATGCTGATCCTGCGCTGGAGCTGAAATGCCGTAAATTTAACTGAAAATTAATAGGATATGTTGTGTGGGTCCAACGAGGCAGCTTTCATCAATATGTATGTCAAAGCCTCACCACCAGATACCGGCAGCCCGTGATTTGCAGTGAGGGCGACGGCCGGGCTTTAGTTATCCGCTCTCGTATTTTACAATAGGGGGGGAAATATTAACTGAAGTATCTGGAGATCAGTGGATGTAAAATTGCTGTTCACTTAATTGAAAAAAAGGCTGAAGAAATATTTATCGTCCGCCCGTGTCAGGTTTTAGGGGTTTGTTTGCTGAATGTATAAATCCGAGGGAATTAGTGAAAGGTTGGGGTTTTGGGTGAGGAAGGATCTTAAATGTTACTTGGATGCAGTTGGAGGAACACTTTGGAGTGCTGCTGCGTATTCCCCTGTATAATGCCGAGTGTGCATCCGTGGATGCTGTATTTACTGTACAAAGAGGGGAGGAGGAGGGGAGGTCATTTTTTTCTGCTCGAATCCGATATTCTCGAGCTGCTCGTGGCATTCAAATAAAACACGTGGGAAAATCATGTAAGAAAACCCTCTGTCTGCAGCAGTCGGGGGAAGGTGGACGTTATTTGGTACTAAATTTCAGACCGAGCATATTGGATTTTTACAGTTCTCAGGAGATAATGTCTTTGAGCAGAAATTTTCTTGGGCTGTTATTAGTAGTTGCCATTATAATTCTGTAGGTTTTTAATGGTGATTCCTTATCTTGTTTTGTTCTGGAGGCATAAAGGAAAAAATATTCCTGTCTGCACTGAATAGTGATCATTGGATTTGGACAATAAGATGAAAGCTTAAAGATAGAGAGGGGGGAAAAATGGGCAATATGGGCATATTTTGGAGTCAGATTCTATCTGCTTTCCCCGTACAAACAAACAGAGGGCACAGGCTGGGTAAAATATTGCAAGCAGGAAAAATAGTGAGAGTGCTGCCCACAGGCTCCCGCTCCCGAGATCCTGGAGCGCTGCGTGCAAGCTGTATTTGTAAATAAGACAGAGAAAGGTTGTGAACCGGCAGCTTGGCTGTTTTGTCGAAGTACAATGTCAGAGAAACTCTTTCTAAGACAAATTGTAAATAGAAGTGTCATGATGATTGCATGATTGAGCTCTAGAAGTGTCTTGCAATTGTTGGCATTGTCAGAAGACTTTTGAAAGCTTAATTAAAGGCGGTGGCCTGCGCGGCTGTGAAATTTACTTCTCGGGGGGCGGGGGGAAATGTAAAAAATGTAGGGGATCAAAAAGTTGCTGTAATGCTGCTCGTGTGGGGATGCAGAGAAGAGTCAATAGTTTCCCTGCTTTCCCCATTCCCTTTTATAAATAACGTTTTTTTGAAGAAGCAAACACGTGACATCAATATCATCCTTTGTACGAGGTAAAGATTGTGTTAGTTTTCCTATTCCCTGCTGTTCCAGACAGTTAATGTAAAAATGGCTCTTTATTGGAAACACAAATACGAGTTCACTTGCAGCACAGAAGCAGGGTAGAAACTTTCCCTCTGCCTCAGCAAGAGCCTTCCATGGGAGCATCAGAGTGTTGCGGTGCCCTGAATATTTCTGGTTTGGTTTGGGGTTTGGTTTTTTTTTGTTTGTTTCTTTGTTTTTTGTTTCTTGGAAATCAGATCTTCTGGTTTAGAGGATGGGAAATACATTTTGCATGTGGGACGGTGAGCTCCCCACGAGCAGGAGCATCGCTGCATCCAGATTGCTCGTGGTTTAAGAGGCAGCCTGGCGTACGTTAAGCTCCATGTAGATCTTGGAAGGTGCACGTTGGCATCACGTGCCGAGAGCTTTGAAAATCATGCGCGTCAGGAACGCGAGGCCCTGCGCAGTGAGTCCCAACAGCCAGCGCTGGGTGATGGAAACTGAGGCAGGGAGTGAATTAAACACCTTCTAATTAGCCCGGTGGGAGAAATAAAGTCTTCCCTAAACATTCCCATAATTTGGTAATGCCTCTTTTAAGGAGGAGGAGGCCTATTAGCATCGCCCCGTTTTGTATGTGCAACCCTCGGCCCACGAGCTCTTTCTTATTCCATTCAAATAATAAAGACGACTCAAAAGAGGCTTGCGAGGCACCGTTGGGCAGCGGGAGCTCGGCCTCCAGTTGTTTGCCTGCACGCATCCTCATTACGGGAATTTTTTTGGACAGAATTCCCTTCAAGCTTCGGTCTGTTTTTACATCCAGTAGGACCAGCTTTGTGCAATAAAAGGCGTTTAGCATCAAGCTGGACGTGGCCTGGCACGTTGCCACTTGGGTGTGTTTTTTGTTGTTGTTTGTTTTTGTTTTTTTTTTTTAACTAATCACTGAGGATCTCTCGTTACCTTTCTGCTTGTTGTGATTTCGTTGGGGTGGTGATGCTGCTAGGGATGTTGTGAGTCCAAGGAGGTTGTCTTCTCCCACTGGCAGGAGGCTGAACGCAGCTTCTGTCAGGGAGTGCTCGATTTTATGTGTCAGCTACTGGGATATTGCACAAGTTCATAAAATGCACCGAGCCCATATACTTTAATACATTAAGACATATATATATAATTTTTTTTTTTTTCATACTTGTAACATGGCCCTAAAATTAACCATTGGTTGCTTGTTTGTCGTCCCCACCCAACCTTCGGGCTAATGAACATTTTTTATCCCACTTTGTACAAAGACTCCTGGTAATGTCGAGCATAGCAGGTTTGGGCCCACAGTGGTTGGTATCAGTACATGGGTTGCTGTGATTTATGACACACTTTTAAAAATAACAGGCACATGAATGGACCCACAAATCCCCCAAGCTGTTGGGACTATCTGATAGTGAATTTCCACGAAACACAGTTTGCTCTTGAGGGCCCCCATCTTGGCTGCACTTTGCTCCTCCAGACCTGGACCAAACTCTTGCAGGAGCTGGACCAGCAGCCGCAAACCCCCATGGATGGGCAGACCAAGCGCTCTCAGTATTCAACCCCTCCTATGATAATGCCCAAACCCACGTTAAAGCCCATAAACATCCTCCCCATCTTTCTAATCAGGTTTAGTATGCGACGCATCCCGCGCGGGGTTCAGCCAGTTTGTTTTCCCAACCTTTATTGGCCAGCTGCACTCGCCGTGCATCTTTAAAATATTTCAGCGAGGTTTTTTTTTTGCTCTTCCTCCACGAGGGCTGGTAACTTGGTGGCTCATTCTTCATTCGGAGGTGGCATTGCCTGGGGTTGGCAAGGGAAAGGGTTGCGGTGTGGGGTGTGGTGAGGTCAGCCCCGATCCCAGCAGGGAATTTGTGTTCTTCATTTGCCTTTACAATCGGAGCACAGCTACTGTACCTTGGAGCAGCTCTCAGGTGTGAGCTCAGATGGGCGCATGTAAATGTCCTGTCAGATGCAACACAGGAATATTAATGTTTCCTCAGCACCACGCTATAATAAAGCTGTACACAGCCAGCTTAATATGCAGCCGGGCTGGGGAATTGTATAAAACTTCGATGGCCTGGTGTGAATGACAGCGGTGGAAAAAATATTCAATATGCCACAGTTTGCATTCTTGTTTGCCTTTGATCTAAACCAAAATGAAAACATCCACTTCTTTTCCTCCTCGTTTCACGTAGGTGTCCTTCCTCTGCAAAATTGGCTAGTAAGTACGGAAAGAAAAGAAAATGCGGTGCAGAATTATTTGAGGCACATCAGCGCCAGCCCACTGGGGATGTAATTTTTTCAAGTATTAGCAAACATTTATTTTTTTTATACTTGGGATTGTTTGCTTTGCTTTTCATTCTTCTTTTAGCATCTGGGTCTGGTTGAAACAAAGAAAACAAGAGTCACCACAAACAGGGGCCGGAGCCTCCTTTGCCCCCCAGCTGCGGGCACAGCCCAGGCTGTACACGCTCCTCGCAGAGGTTTCATTTGCATCTTCTTGTGTGTTCGAATCCTCAGCTCCATCCAGAGGTGTCTGTTTTTCAGCGTGGCTGTGTTCGAGGATTTTTAATAACGTGCTCATTTAACTGAATCAACAGCTGTCAGGAGCGGTTGTAGTAAATCCACAAAATGCACAAAGAAAAATACATACGTTTCCTGAAACAAAACACTTGAAACAAATTGGCTGCCAAAAAAAAGCTGCTGAATTCTGGGTTTGCAGACAGTGCACCAAAGTGTTTCTTCTCTCCGCTCTCCCCGGAGACCTCTCCCCGCTCGCCTGCTGCAATTCCGCTGGAACTTTTTTACCTGAACAGGTTGCTGTTATAAAAAAAAAAAAAGAAAAAAAAAATCCCCAAACCCCGCCGCTTCCCCCCCGTTTGATGGGTATGGAGCTCAGATTTTTTTGTGTTTCACACTAAACAGCTGAAACACCAAGAGTGGGGCAAGAGGCAAAACCCAAATAACTGCCTTGCTGAGGAGGCACAGAGGCTCCATATCCCTGTGGAACAGCTGTCAGGAGAAGCAGTGCTTCCACCCTGCCCTTCCAGGTAGGCGTTGTCAGGGTGCTGCTGAGGTCTGAAGCAGCTCCTGAGGGTGCGGGATCCGCACCGGAGCGGATGCTCTGGTGGAGGGAGACCTGGGGAGCTTTGGTCAGCCCAAACCAAGGGCTTTCTGCTTCCATCCTCCTGCTGCCTTTGCCTGAATGCCGAACAATTACACCTACAATTTGATCTTAGCTGCAGATAGAAAAACCTCTGCCTAAATAAACAATGGAATTACTGCTGAACAACAAAGGCTCAAAGAAGAGCCCTGCCTTTAGTGGTGTTATTACTGTTGTTGTGGATAATATTATTATTGTTATTATTACTGCTATTACTACAACTAGTACCTTTTTAAAATGACTGCACACAGTTTCCTCATTCCTTTAGGAAGTAAGGAGTTTAATTTTGGATTCATTGCTTGTTTAGTTGACTTAGCAGGTAGGGAAGTAAAAAATGCAAAAATAAAAATGTGTTGTGTTTCCCCCCCCCCCTTCCCCACAATTAATTTGTCACCCGGCATTGCTTTGCTTTGGCATCACAGCTGTGTTTTTTTTGTTGTTTTTTTGTTTTTTTTAATTTTTTAAATTTTTTTTTGACATTGAATGAATCATCTGGGTTTCGTTGCATTTTAGCTACTGAGTTTATTCTTTGTGGAGTGAGAGAATAGATCAGCAAAACTGTCGTTCTTCAGCCGGGGCATCTCCAGTGCACGGAGCATTTACTGTGCGAGGGTGGCTGGGGGCTTTTCGCTGCGTTTCTCTTATTGATGCTGATTTTCACATTTAGGAAACAGTTGTTGTGCAGAGGGAAACAGTAGTTGGGGGAGCCTTGTTCTCTTTGAGGAGCTAAAACACAGTGGGATGCATTTGGAAAAAGAGATAGTGGCTGTATTATTTTGTAATAAACTATAAACTGTCCTGTGTTAAATTTGTGTTACGTTAGAAAAAATCAATAAGGAAAAATTAAATTCTGATAAAGATACTCTTGGATCTTTGAAAACAACTGCTGTCCTTTTAACTAAAACATTTGAGGAGCTTCAAAGAGTATGTATTTCTTCTGATCTTAGAGCTGTGTGACTGGTAGCAGGGAAAAAAAAAATCTTATTCTACATACAAGTGGATTGCTTAACAAGTCAGCACAGACACATACTTGTTTGTACCATAGAGATAAAAATTCCTGTATAAAAATAATTCAGTTGCTGACAGCAGGCATTGTGCTGGGGCTGCCTCTTTTGTGTTGGCCGGGGGTCAGGGACCACGGCTCCCACTTTCTGCCGGGGGGGAGGCTGTCACGATCGCTTGCCGGAGCCTGGAAATGAGTTAATTGCTTTATTTTAAGGAATACTCAGAGCCTGGTGGTGTAGTTTTTAGGTCTCGGGAAGCAGCGAAAGAAGCGAGGGGGAAAAATGTCCTAGTGGGGGAGATGACTTGAAGGCAGTTTGGGAGACGTGGCCTTCGACAGCTCGGCGACCCGGCAGTAGTTTCTAAACTTTTGGCTTTAATCTAATCCCAGTTTATGCTGTCACATCCCACACTGGCCCTCCCTGAACTCTCCTCGTGGGAAGTGCCGTTGGTGTTGGGGGGGAATCTGCTGAAACTGGGGACTCGTGGCCGATCCAGATATTTGCTGTTGTGGCTGTCGCTCGGGTCCTTTTTGTCCAGTAAATGTTGAAATGTTAAATGTTAAAATGTTAAAAAAGCAGGGCACTAGCACAGCTCCGGGCATCCTCTTTTTAGCTCTGCAGGGGTGTGCAGGTAGGATAAGGCACGAGGATGGGGAAGGCTGGTGAGATATTGTATGAACCTTCGCTCATCCTTCAAAGTTGGGGTGCTGAGGAGGCGGTCGCAGCCTTCCCCACCCAACTTCCTCCCACCCCTGGGATCGCTGGGCAAGCAGTCTCCCCTCCTGCGCACCCTTTGGAAGGTGCAGGCGGGATCAGGCCGTGCTGGGGCCGGCTGAGATCAGAGCCAAGTTTGGGAGCGGCCGCTGGCGCTGAGCGGTGCCCCCGCAAACTCCTCGGTGTCGGCGGCCGCGGCTCCCCTCCCTGGGAGCAGAGCGACTTTCTCGGTGGCACGCTCCGGCGCGGAGAGCTTTTCATCCCTCCTTTCTGAAGGCAGCAAGTCCCTAAAATTAATGCTGCTGCACTTTGATGAAAATAATGTTTTTATAATACGTTTGCTGTTTACACGGAAGATGTGACTTGAGGGGAAAAAGGCTTTTTTGGAGGGTGGTGGAAATCTTGTTAATCTGCTCTCGGAGAGCGGCACACAATACTGCCTATGAGCAAGTCTGTGCTGCTTTTGATAAATTACCATGTTTAGAGATAGGTTTGGCTCTTAAGGGCTTAGTTTTCTGAACAAAGTCCATAACAATGTTTTCTGCCTCTGTTTGTCTCCAGCCCCTTTGGCTTGACTCGGAGCCCTGTGTTTAGTTGAAGCTCTGTCTGGAAGATATAACAATTTTGCATTAAAAAAATAAGGAAATCACAGGAAGAAAAACCCTTTTGCTTTTTGGATGAATCTTACTGATAATTTGCTAAAGCTCATTTGAATTTTAAGCACTTCTTTAATCTTCAAAGGCTAAATTGCTTTATGAATATGCATGGTGTGGGCAGACTTTAGTTCATTA